>NW_004567120.1:387677-438598 GCF_000260355.1 Condylura cristata | reverse complement strand
GCAGAACAGGCAGATCGAGGAAGTACACTGCTGAGGGGAGCAGTGGGCGGGTCAGGAGAGGTCTGCCATGGCTTTAGCTTCTTAGTGCTGTGCTTTAACCAGCTGTGCCACCAGGCAGGGCCCTGAATAATTAAATCTTTAAAAAAAAAAAGAAGAAGAAGAAGAAGAAAAAGAGGAAGCAAAAATGAGCCTGAGGCTCATAGTCAAACACAGTTACCAAAACCCAGTTCTGTCTGGCTCTAAAGCAGCACCTCTTCTGCTGCCTAGAGTCTAGAAAAGTTGTTCATATTGTGGGTTGGCTCTTTGAATCATTCCATAGAATTAAATGAATAATGAGTTAAACCTGATGGAAAGCCTTTAATTCAGCATAATTTTAATACAGAAGCTTGAGGAGAACCTGTTTGATGACTTGAGTTTGACCCTTCAGGAACAAAGAGAATGTGACAGAACTTTGTGCTTTTGCAGAGTTCATAGGCCAGTAAAAAAGAGTTAACAAGTGCAAAATGAAAAAACGTAACAAAGAAACAAAAAAGGAGAGAGCCAATGAGAGGAAGAGGACACCCCCTTTACCTTAAACTCAGCTTCTGCCTTCCAGAGCTCGTAGCTTTCCCCAGCCTTAAGCCACCTGCCATGTGGAACCAGATCACAAAACAGGGGCTTCCTTCAATCATCTGTGTCCTCCAGCCTGGAAATGACTATTTTTAAAAATAATATAATAGTTTATTTTTACATCATTGTGTGCCTTTTTCCATCTCAGTTGTAATCCCCGTGGGCTTCCCATCACCAAATCACCCATATGCCATCACCATATACCAGTGCACTAGCCCCACCCCCATTTTTGATCCCATTCCCCACTCCACCCCTCTAAAATGTCTCCGATATATAGCTGTTCATTATTATTATTATTTTCTCTCCTGGTCCGTTATACTCCTGCTGTGAGTGAAACCATCCAGTATTTTTCCTTTTCTTTCTGGCTTATTTCACTAAGCATGATCTTCTGGAAATGACTTTTGATTGCAATGTTAAGGAACGCTTAGGAGCCTGGACTTGGCTATTACCTGCAGCCACCCTGTTTCAGCAAGGGGTTACTTATGGGTTAGTGCAAGCCACGTGCTAATGCAACCAGAACAGAGGCTCAACCCCAGTGGAGTGGAGTTCTGTTAAGCGGTGGCCAGTTCTAGCCCCAGCTGACCTTCTCACAACTGTGTGCTCTTGCTCAAAGAGGACACGAAAGGAGAGTGCAGGTTGCCATTTAGGAGGCTCTCACAGTGAGGACATGTTGTTCCAAACATTCAGTTCACAGCAGACAGCCGGTGTCATGTCTTGCTGATGGGGAATAAGCACTATTATCTTCTTAGATGGAAGCATAACATTCTTTCCACCTTGTACCTCAGTGAGGAGACAGCCTGCCTCTGATTTTTATAGCACTTTGATGCCAGGGGTTGGGGCTCCCAGGGGGACCGCTTCATGGCAGCTGCCTCCCTGCTGTTGCTCTCTCCAAACCGGAAGGCTCATCCTTCCAAACCGGTGAAATTCACGTACTACTTGGCATCCTGTGCAGGAGAAGAGGCTGCCTATGGAGAGAGGGCCACACCTGTCTGAAACCTTCTTTTCTACAGCCGAACCCATAAGGTCCTTGGACTTTGACTGAGGGGCCCTCCTTGGTTAAAAATACCAACCTCTTGAGTTTCGTCTACTGGTTGGGGGGGGAGAGGGAGCAGTCTCTGGATGTATTCCCAGGGTGACCCCTCTGTCTGTTCCAGGTGGGGGTTCGGAAAAGATTATCTCTACTCAAGGGCTCTTCTAGCCCCAGAACTGGGGGATTCAGGCACCAGGGAGTAATAATTCCAACGGAAAGCATCCTTGCCCCTCTCTCATTTCTAGATCAATCCACAAATTTTTCCATAGGCACCCTATGAGTATTGTCACATAGTAAAGGGTCCTCCTTTTAATGAAATGTGTAGACTTTGCTGCCATGGATGTGCCATCTCCCTGCCAGCTTATTCCCATGGAGCCCACAAAGGTGCTGTTAGACTCTGCAGAATCCCTAGCACAAGTTTCCCTGGGGCCGCGTGCACATCCAGATTCTCACAAGGATGGTGTGATCCAACAGCAATAACCCTGGACTAGTTTTTTTTTTTTCCTGGAAATATATGTGCGTGTGTGTGTGTGTAATAGTTTATTTTACATCATTTTGTGCATTTTCCATCTCATTTGCAATCCCTTTGGGCTTCCCATCACCAAATCACCCATGTGCCATCACCCTGGACTAGTTTTTAGGGGCTCTTTGAATGGCATCAAATTCATGACACGATCAACGTCCCCTTTTCTTGTGTCCCCCATCCCACTTTTTCTGTGGAATTTGGATTTCCCTGGCTAACATAGCACCTAACAATATCACTATTGAAAGCACATCATGTTAAGGACCATATGCTCTCTCTCTCTCTCTCCAGAGAGTGTGCACAAATACTATTTCTGTGAAAAACTAAACAGAAATAGTAGCTTTGTATATTTCCCATTCAAAGACTTCTCCCAATTGAATGATTTCCTTTGTCATAGAGTGTTTTTCCCCAAGCGGGCCCTAATAGAGAATCTGAATCAGATATTGTGAGTTACCAAAGGTCACAGGAATCCTCTAGTGAGCTAGAAATAGAATCCAAAAAAACTTTTATTTTGAATCCCTGAATTTAAAAACAAATAAACTCCACTGCAGCGAAAGAGAAACTAGATTTGTTTGACATTCCTGGTTCAGGGATTCAAAGCAACCAAAACTAACAGGCAGCTGCTGGCTCAGTGAGGGCTGAGGAGATAAAAACACAAGCGCTGCTGCCTTCAAGGAGCTGATCGTCCAGTATGGGGAGATGACATCACTGTGAAAACTCCCCTTCCAACGCACAATGTGCTTACAAACACCCAAGGGACTCTAAGGGTGATCTTGTCCCTTCTTCATAGCCCATGGTAGTCAGCATGGTGCAGGCCCATGCTATTTGTTGAATGAGGGTCATAAGAGAGGTACCCACAGAACATTCTGGGGGTTAGTGGAGAATGAGGGACAGCTTTGTGAAGGAGGTGACATTTGAGCTGTGCCTGGGTGAATGGGGAGGTTTCTTCACAGGCAATAGGGACTAGGGGAGGGCCCTTGGCAGTTCCCGGAAAGGGCTATGGCAAATATCCTGAGGACAAAGCTTGGCATGATTGGGGAGAGCACAGAGCAGGTCAGGGTGGTAAGAGAACAGGAGGGTTGCTGAGGTCGGTGAGAAAAGATGAGACCTGAGCAGAGAGAAACTTGAACAACAAGCAACAGAGTGTTGCGGTGGACAGTCACTGGAGGTTTGGAAAGGGCAGTGACACCAGCCTGACAGGCCAGCCTGCTGCATCATCCTGCTTGCCCACCTGAACCTCCTTGGCCTTGGTGCTTACGGTGGGCGGGGAGGGGGGGATGGGAGGAGGCTTCTTTTGATTGTTCTGTTTGTATGTGGCTTGGTTTGGAGGTTTTCTGTGGTTTAGTTTGTTTTTTGGCCTTGCCCTTTTCCTACAGTTTTTCACGGCATATGGTCCTGATTATGTGCTAGAAATCACGCCAAGCTGTCGGCCAGACCGCAACGAGCACCACCGAGTCCAGCAAATCCTCAACTACATCAAAGGTGAGCACCACCCTGAGTCCTGCCCTCCTCGTTCCACCCAGCTTGTGGTGCTCCATCAGCGGGGACTTCCCTGAATACCATTTGTCTTGGTGACTAATCATTTCACTAACTTGGAAAGGAAACCCCTTCTTAGCCCACCAGCTTGTGGCTGGAATTCCACTGACCACGCAGATTGGGATTGTCATTGGGCCTGGCTAATGTCACCTTCAGAAGGACAAAAGGTCCAGCTTTAAGCACCTCCAGAGGAAACCAATTCTGAAGTATGCCCTGGAACCCATTTAATTTTAGGGGGAAGGGGGATTATAGTAAAAGCTTCCGTAAGATGAGTGACGTTCAAGTCAATTCAGACTTGGGGAAGAAAGAGGTCTGTGGTGGTGGCTCTTAGACATTCCACACCAGTGTGGTTCCTTGATCCCATAGGCCCTTGAGAGATTGAGTCTCCAGTGAATTCTGGTGCCCTTAGAGCAGGTTCCTCATATCACCCAGCACTCCAGAGGTGGTCTGCTGCTCTATCGTTCTTTTCCCTAAGGCTGCTCTAGAATATTCTAGCCACTACACAGAGGAAAATGGCCATCATCAGAGCTGCCCTCTTGATCACATTGTCCACTAGCTATTTAGGGATACTGTCATCAGCTTTCCAATAGAGCCTCCTCCCAACTCCAGCTGCTGCTTCACAACTCAACTCACTTCATCTACCTTTTTTTTTTTTTCAAAGTATTTTTGGCACCCATTTTCCTGTTTAATTGAATTTGCATGTATGTGTGCATATTCTTTGGGTCCTAATTATTTGCAGAGTTAAGAGGCCAAGGGTATCGTATTGCCCATCCTGGAGAGTGAAATCCCCATGTTTATTCATGTAACGACCAAGCTAGCACCAGTTCTCCTACCTTTCAATCCCTCCTTGGAATAGAATCCAGCATGAAAGGGAGGCCTGTTCTGTGCCAGAGTTAGTCAGAAGGAACATACGCGTCCTAGGGGTCTTTGCCAAAGGTTGTATTAAAGCCCTTACCTCTAGCAGAGCCCAGTCTGTGACAACAACTGAGTTGTAGGCAGAGACTCTATGTCCTAGAATCCTTTGGCCAGAGAAAATTTTCTGAGTTCATAAGTCATCGACTCATAAGTTTATGCTCATAGCAATGTTTATGGCTTCTCTGAGGTATCCCGAGTCCTCAGCTTCTCCCTGACCCAACGTTTCCCTCTGGCCCCTCAGTAGCTACTGACACACAAGTACTCACTTCCTAACGAACCTCTCCTCCGCTGCCCAGCCTTTAAGGCCTTTAAAATCCTATTCCTAGTCCTCCTCCAACACCTCTCCATGCAATGGCCCTGATTAACCCGCCTGCTCTGGACTTAGCCTGCTTCCCTCAGACCCAGGACACAGTCCCAAAGGGTCTGCTCCTGGACCAGCTGCTTTTACCCCTCTTCCTTGAGCCTTGCCATTTCCCCCCAGCTAGGTTCCACATCCTGGTAGAGCAAAGACAGAGCAGCAGAAAGAGAGTCACTAAACAAGCAGCTGCAGCTACTTGCTCACAGCCTGTGTGCCCCAGGTTTCCCTTCACACGTCCCCAGGCCCATGCCTCCAGAGTGGTGACCTCTTGCTATTGAGGAAATGGGAGTAACAAGTGGGAGAAGACATAGGAAGGTAATTCAAAGGGGAAAGAACTAGGAAAGGTAAGAAACCCTAAAGAGGCTAAATCTAAGAAGTCTTGAGATAAAACACTAGGCTGAGAAAGATTGGTTTAAAAATCTTAGAGGACAGGTAAGTTGCATGGAATGAAGTTTTCTTTTCTTTTCTTTTTTCTCGTTTATTTTAAGATGAAGTACTATTTTTCTTACATCATCGTTAGTTTTTGGACAGTGTTTGATTCCCCCCTCTCCCCCCGCCGGGGAACTATCCCCAGAGTTCTCCCACTACCAAACTACGTGTAAACTGTTACCATAGTCTTTTGTGGAGTCAAGACCTTTTGAAGCAATATTCTGATAATAACACAATGAAGTGAAACTGGGAGGAACTGTATGAACCAGGAATGGGGTCCTCAAAAGCAAACGGGCATATACAAGATGGGAAAAAGACTTGGCAGTATTTTGTCTGAAAGTGAGTCCAGGATTTTAGTCAACATGGAATCCAGTGAGTCACCGGGGCAAGGTGGCCTCCTGCTGCAGTATCGACCTCACTTTAAGAGGGCTCTAGACAAACAGAAGCATTTTCCAGGAGGTCAGTCAGGATGGAGAGAGGAATGGAGTGCAGGCTCCCCAAGGTCTGGTGGGAGGAGCTGGAATATTTGGAGATGAGATGATCCAGAGTGACGTAGTCTCTACTTCATATCTCTGAGGAGCTGTCACAGAGCAGAGAATTTAGCCAGTGTCTGTGTAGTCACACGCACAAAGCTGGACTCCCAGGTAGATATTATAAAGAGCAATATTTTCATTCAGTAAAAGAACTTTCCAATAATTAGAGCTGTCCATTATGGAACTGGCTGCCCAGAAAAGAATGAGGTCTCTCCCACTGAAGAGATACAAGGAGGGGACTTCACTATCATATGGGAGAGGGGCCCCTGCATTGGACTACATTGTTAAGATTCCTTCCAGGCCTAAGATTTTAAGATGCTGTATGTTAAAATGAGAAAATAGGGGAAAAAAACAATAAAAAGAGTATGATGACAGAGTAGGGGTTGATAGATGAGTCATAGTTGTTGGCGGACAGTGGGGGGTAATATAATGCTGTGTATGAGAAAGAATTGATGAGGAGGAAAAAAAAAAAGAAACTAAATGACTGAGAGTGGGTGGGAAGAGCCAGGGAGGGCAGACAGCAAATAAGGTGGCTATAGAATACGAGGGATGTTCAGATTTTCCGTTTAGCCTTCCCTTTCCTATTGACAAAGTCCTGTGTTTTAGCCATGCAAATGAACAGAACACACAAATCCCGAACGGAAAAGAAATTCAGCTAACACTAGAAGAAATAAGGCTAGAAAGAAATCCAAATGTTGCTAAAAATGGCCAGCTAACCTGCCATACTGAGACCATGCCCCTCCAGCCTGGTGACGCAACTGCCATCACAGTGTGTTGCCATGACAATGGTCAGTGTGGAAAGGCTGCTGAATTTTCTGCATTCTGAGAGATGTTCCTGAACCTGCCTGCAAGACTGTCATTTGTTCTGGCATATAAGGACCTCAGTGAAACTGGCCATTTCTTACCATGTTTCCCATCCCCACCCCCATCAAAAACAAAGTTGGAGGGAAGAAGTGCAGATCGATTTGGGAGAAGTGAGACAGCAATGGAGGAGGAGATGCACTCACATCCTCTTGTGGGAGGGAGTTTGCCAGCATGTTTTGTCTAGCTGAATTTGCTTAGCCTTTGGCCTTGGGTTTTTTCTTTTTCTCACCACATCCCTTAGAAGCACATAATAGGATTTTTTTAACCTATTGGAAATCAAACTTGAGAAGGCTCATCTTAGAGAGACACCTTCCATATGCCACAGGCTGACTGAAGGAATAGGTGTATTGAAACCTCACCTTATCCCGTCTTTACTGTCCATTAGTCTTTCCAAGAAGACACAATTAAACATGAAGAGTCCACTTAAGCCATTCCCTTTCTACAGAGAAAAGCTCTGTTTTGCTCTCCCATAAGTTGCTTTTCTCATGCCAATCGAGCTTGAAAATATGTGTCATTGTTCACAAGGAAGCATGAGTTAGAAAACAGATGGCTCAGGTAGCTTCTGACCATCCTCCTGCACCCAAGCTCCTCTGCCATTCCTCTGGCTGATGTGATTCAAAGGTATTGGCTCACCATGAACCTCCCAGTGTTGGAAAAGTGCTGGTGTAGTTAACCCCAGAAGGCTCGCTCCCCGGCCTGGCTCCCTCCGCATGAAGAAACAGCGACAGAGGTCTCATCCCTGATACCACTGACATTTGAATGAAGTAAAGGTCCCTCGGGGCTCAGAGCTTCATGTTGCAACCCAGATCCAACCTTCTGTGGGGGCATGAGGTGGGCCCACGTGAGTCTGTATTGGAGTTGTAAGCAGAGATTTCTACACTTGCTCTGAGTTCCCAGACTTTACCCCAAGTTCGCCTGGGATAGAAAAAGAAACATGGTGCAGGAGGTAAGGAGGGGGAGAGGGAGAGGAGGGGAAGGATGGAGAGAAGTGAAAGGCATCGTGCATATCTGCCTTTTCTGACCCTTAATGATGGGGCAGAAAGACTGGGCTTGAGGAGATGGGCCAGCAAACTGATGTGGATGTGGGGAGAAATGACACAGGTGAAATAAGAATAATAGCTACTATTTATATTACAGATGAGAAAACTGACTCAGAGAGGATCAGTGACTTGACAAGGTCAACCTTTATTCTCTCGCTCAGCAAGTAATTATTAAGCTTTCTATGTGCTACACACTATGTTAATAAGTAGTAGAGCAGACGTTTCAACTGAGATCTGTCTGAAATGGAGTCAGACCAGCCTTTCTAGTGCCCTTCTCTCCTCGGTGGTGTTGCCCCATCGAGTCCACTCATCACCCCCATCTGCTTTTTCTAGTCACCCTTGCTAAATCCTTCCCACCCTACACCACACACCAGCTCCTTCCATGTAACTGACCCAAGCACCTGAGATGTGATGTTTGCCTGGACATGGATGGAGGGCGGCCATGGGCAGCATTTAAAATTCTGGCTCCTGACTGAGGCCATTGGCCCCTGCTCACCCCCGCTCCCACTGAGTCCCTACCACCCCATCATGCTATGATCTGAAGCTTCCATTTCAAGCTGAGTAGTAAAAGAGAAGGGCAAACAGTGTAAGAAGCCAACCAACCCAGCCTCTGCTGTCTCAAGCGTGGTGTGACCACCGGCCCAGTCTGCCACCTACAGCTCCACGGCCCCACAGTGAGACCCTTTTCACACTCGCCAGTAATACTCTGAAGCACCATCGTGCTGGCTGTAAGGAGTATCTCCTCTGGTGGCCCGAAGTCTGGGATCTAGGAACTAACAATTGGGGCATCAGGTCTGCACATGTCCAAGAACTGTTGGAGCCCCAGCTTGAAGCGGTGCTCTTGCCTGGCGGGACCTCTACCGTGGAAACTCGGCTTCCTGCCACATCTTCTGCTTCCTGAGAAGCCTTGAGGATAAGTTGAAAGTCAGGGAGGACAGACTAACCATTGCCTTGGGGCTTCAGGAAAGGACTTTGGAGCAGGAAAGTGGAGGAAAGCCTGAGTCAGTTTCCATGACCTCGGTGAGGCTTTGTGATGCCCACACTTGGGCCTCTGCTGCCTTGTCCTCGGCCCTTGTGCACCCCTCTCCTGGCCACTCCCAGCAGCCTGCTCCCAGACCAGGCTTCCCAATGACCAGAATCCTGTCTTTCTTGCTTCACTAAAGAGTATGGAAAATGGAAAGGTTTGCTGTTGCTGCTGTTGTCATTGGACAGAAAGATAAATCATAAACATACTATGTTGAGCTTCCCAGGTGCTGTGGCGGTGAGAGAACTACAGGCACCTCACCCGAGGGGAGAAAGCAAATATTGTACAGAAATGAACAACAATGTAAGAAAGTAAATAAATAAATGCAATCGTAAAAATGCTTTATGTGTATAAAATAATATTCAGCAATGGCTAAAAGTCTCCAACTATTATTAAAGACAATAGGTCTACTAAATTCTCCTAAAGTGTGTATATTAAAAAAAACAAACAAGCATCAAAACCAATAAAATCCTCCACTGTTTTAAAAAATATCTTAAGGTAAACATTTTATAATTGAATCAGAGCTTTGATTTCAGGACTGATGGCAGTATGAAAGAATTTTCAACTCTGTAAAATTATGCAATTGTACTTGGAAATGAAATAATAAATTCAGGAATGATAGAACAAGAAATGGTCAGCACAGTAATATATTTTTTCTTTACCTATTTCCAAAATCAAAGAAAAACTTCAAATTAAATCTCAACTTGAGCTTAAAAAATATATGTCATACTGGAAATTTTATAAATTCTAAAATAAAAATGGAGGCTGCTCCCCAATTCAGACAATAATTTTTAACAAGTCATACAAACCTCTGGTAGGCTACTTATAATGACCTGAAATATCTACCTAAATCCAGGAGGTAGAAACGACCATTACTGAAAACCTATCGTGATCTCAATTAATCCTCACAATTGCATTATGAGTTAAGAGATTGGTACCCTAAGAGGTAGCATAAGGCGCCCGTGGTCATGTAACCAGTAAGTAGCGACCACAGGATTTGAATCCAGGCCTACCTTTCCTCCTCTCCCTGGCAGTATTGCTCAGTCAGGTCCATTCATTATCTCCTCTGCAATTTTCCAATTGCCCCTAGTAGCCTTTCCCACTACAACAGCTCCCAAGTGAAGCTCTGAATCAGGTTGACTTTCAGAGGCTTTATTGTGTCTTGAATTCAAAGCCCCACTGAGTCCATCAGTAGGTATGCCTTGGACCTCTCAGGCCCTGGGTGCCTTGGGAAATACAAAGTTTAAGACATGATCCCTGCCTTTGACAAACAGCTGGGAAGTCTAAGTAAGGGGACAAACCAACCCCCTTGGACAGATCAGGATATGAGGGCTAATGCTGTGTCAAAAATGGGAGAACAAGATTTTAAGGATTCTGCTTTCAGAATGCAAGGAGGATTTGAGTAGATGGGAATAGCAGAGAGCTGGTAAGCAAGGGAATCTTGGATGGGTGGGTGCAGGTTGCAAGTTCTCTTGTATTTCAGGCTGAGTAGTCCACATCTGCTATAGTAAAGTGGGAGCCATCCTGGCTTCTGGAACTAGAGGCAGCATGATACTCATCAAGGGTGAGCCCGCCGGGCCTGGACTAGAACAGTGGTGGTTGCTTAGAAAGGGGTGGCTGAGAGCTGTTAGGAAGAGAGTATCAACAGCATTTAGAGAGAGACCATTTAGAGAAGGTCAAAGAGAAAGAAAGAAGTAAAGGTGACTGCAGTTTCCAGCCTGGATGCCATCTGGGATAGAGAGTTATGCCCCGCCCCCCCACCCCACGGTGGGGGGGGGGCAGTTTCACAGACACATTCTTGACATGTTCTGTTTTGTTATGTTGAATGTATCAGTATATCTAATGGAAGAGCTTGTTGCAATCAATTAAAGGGAAAATTTTAAAGATAATTTGATGACATGTGAATATGCTCATGATAGTAAAGTTAAGTGGGGAAAAAGGATACCAAATGATTTCATACTGTGTAGTCTCGCTTTTCCAAGTATGTACAATGTGGGTATGCGAGTGTGTGATATTCAGAGAAAAACATTGAAAGGGGATATACCAAAAAACGCTCACAATTGCATGATTAACATGCCGAGTCATTTTTTATTTGTTCTTAATTCTTTCCCTGTATTTTTCAAAATTTCTACAATGAGCATGTATTGCTTCTGTAATTAGAAAGGTAATGTGTGTTTAGGTACTTTCAAGAAAAAGACAATCATCTTTTATCAGAATTTATATCCAAGCTTGGATTTATACAATTTGATCACTGAGCCTGCACACAGCTGGAAAAATAAGGAGCTGGGAGAGTGAGTGGTTCAAGGTGTCTCAGGCATTGTTTCCTTTCTTAGGTAGATTTAGTAATTCTAAGGTGTTTCCATTGCCTTGAAAAGCAGATCTCCCCCTGTCTCACAATATGAAGCCTTTTCAGTTTGGTAGAAAGGCAGAAAATCCAGATACTTCCCTAGGACCACCTCTCTTTCGAGAATTTTCATTCACTCCAGGGCAACTATGATTAGCCTTAGACTTTGTGGGAGTTCTATTCTCTTCCATTGATCAATATGGCTGTTCCTCCCCAGAGCCTTGATTACTGTAGGTATTTAAAAATCTTAATATAAAGGTGATTCTTCTTTTTTTTTTTTTTCAAAATTGCTTTACCTATGTAAACAAACTTTAGAATAATCTTATCTATATGTACAAAAAGTCTTGTGACTTTGATAAGATGTGCTAAGCCTATATATCAATTTGGGGAAAATTAACATCTTTTTTCCCGTTTTATTGAGGAATAAATGGAAGGTATACAGGATAATGGTTTGATTTACAAATATTGTGAAATGATTACAATATGTCTTGTTAGCATGTATCATCTCATATAGATTCAATAAAAAGAAAAGAGAAGAAACGGAAAAATTATTTTTTGTAATGAGAACTCCTGGGATCTACTCTAATAATTTTCATATCCATCATATAGCAATGGTAACTACACTCATCATTTATACATTACATCGCTAGTACTAACTTTGCTTCAATCACCATCTGCCAATAACATCTTTTTTCATTAAGTCTTGCAATCCATGACCATTGTCTTTCCATTTATTTAGATCTTTAATTTCTTTCATCAACATTTTGTCCTTTTCTGTGTACAGATCCTATACAGATCTAACTTTTTCTTTTTTGAGTTATTGTAGCTTTCACTTTGGCTTCTGTGTGTTTTTGCCAATATATTGAAATACAAAGGATTTTGTGTATTAAACTTATATCCTGTGACTTTTTTTTATTATTATTAATTCTAAGTGTTCCCTTCTAGCTTCTTTGGGATTCTCTTCTAGAATAATTCATCGACAAATAGAGACAGCTTTATTTTTTCCTTTCTAACATGTATATGTTAATTTACTTTTCTTGCCTTATTACATTAATAGGGCTTTCAGTATTACGTGGAATAAGAATGGTGAGATCAAAGTTCCTTCCTTGCTCTAAAATTCCTTTAGTATGATGTTAACTGTAGGTTTTTGTATACTTTCCTTATCAAGTAGAGGCAGTATCTCCTCTATATTCCTAGTTTTCTGAGAGTCTTATCACAAATGAGTGTTGAATTTTGTTAAATGCTATTTATGTATCAGTTGATATTAATGCTGGGGGTGTGTGTGTGTGATTTTTCTTTCTTCTTTAGCCTTTTAATATGCTAGGTACATGAAGAGATTTTCAAATATTGAACCAACTTTGGCCATGGTATATCATTTTTGTATTTAGTGATGAATTCTATTTGCTAATGTTTTGCTGGAGATTTTATTCTCTACTTATGATGGAGATAATTTGTCATTGTTGTTGTTTGTACTGTTACTTTCAATATCAGAATACTGGCCTTATGGGTTTGGAAGTGTTCCCTCCTTGTCTGTTTCTGCAAGAGATAGTGTAGAATTGGTGTTAATCATTCTTTTCAAAGGAATTCTCCAGTGACACCATTTGGGCATGGAGATTTCTTTTTCAGGAGGTTTTCATTTCTACTTTGATGACAGTGTGGTCAGATAACATACTGTGCATCATTTCAAACCTTTTCAGTTTGTTATGGTTTGTTTTATGGTCCAGTAGAAGGTCCACCTTGGTATGTGGTCCGTGCATGCTTGAGAAGAATGTGTATATGGCTGTTGTTTGGTGGAAGGTTCTTTCAGGGTGGTTTACATACTGATGTTTGGTGGTGACTGATGAAACTTTCTATATTCTGACTCATTTTCCATCTACTCCTGTGAATTGCTGAGAAGGATATTGAAGTCTCTAATTCTAAATATATATTGAACTATTTCTTCTTATAGTTCTCAAGTTTTGCTTTCAAGTATTCTAAGGTTCTGCTTAGTGCATCCATGTTTAGTATTTCTGTGTCTGCTTGGTTGGTTGACCCTTTTACCATTATGTAATGTTCCTCTCTGAACATGTTCACATATTCATTCTATTTACTCTGAAATCTAGTTTATCTGATTATCAATGTGCCTACTCTACTTTTTCTTGAGTAATGTTTGCATGGCACATTTTTTTTTTTTTTTTGGAAAACTTTTTCTTGAGGAATTGATTTCTTGAGGAAACATTGATCTATGTGGATATATAAGGATTGGTTATCAACATTGTGTATAATTTAGCGGTATAGTGTCACATCTCTTTATATGAATGTTACTAAAATATACCTACCATCGAGGCACCCACAGACCTCTACTATATTCTACTGGATCCCTTGAATCTCTGCTACCCATGCTCCTCTCCCAGTCTTCCAAACATGAATAGGGAAAATCTTTCCATTTCTTTGGGTCTTCTCTTTCTTTTAACAAAATCACAGTTTTCATTGTACAGGTCCTTCCCCTCCTTCCCCTCCTTCCCTATTGCTAGTCCTAGGTATTTAATTCTTTCTGATACCATTTTAAATGGGGTTGTTTTCTTGATTTCTTTCTCCTCATGTTCTTTTTTTCATATAGAAACACAACTTATTTTCATAAATTTATTTTTAATCTACCTTTTACCATACTGATTTATTGCTTCTAATAGTTTTTAATGGAGTATATTGTTATGTCATCTGCAAATAGCAATAATTTTACTTATTCTTTTGTAATATGGATTCCTTTCATATCCTTCTCTTGCCTAATTACTCTAACTAGGTCTTCCAATACTGTGTTGAACTGTAGTGGTGAAAGTGGACATCCTTGACTTGACCTGATTTTAGAAAGAAAGCTTTCAATTTTTCACCACTGTGAGTACACTATGAGCTGTAGGTCCGTCATATATGGTCTTTATTATGTTCAGGTATGCTCCTTCTATACACACTTTTAAGAATTTATTAGTAAAGGATGTTGAGTCTTATCCAATACTTTCTCTGCATCTATTGAAATGATTATATTATTTTTTTCTTTCCTTTTGTTAATATGGTGAAGTACGTTGATTAATTTTCAGGTGTTAAATCATCCTTATATCCCTGGAATAAATCCCATTTAGTCCTGATATATGATCCTTTTAATGCACTGTTGAATATGGTTTGCTACGATTTTGTTGAGGGTTTTTGCATCTGTGTTCATCAGGGAAATTTGTCTGTAGTTTTCTTTTTTATCTGCTTTTGATGTCAGTGTAATATTGACCTCATAAAATGTGTTTGGAAGCATTCCCTCTCCCTCTGTTTTGTTTGTTTGTTTGTTTGTTTGTTTGTTTGAAGTATTGAGAATGACTGGTATTAGTTCATCATTGAAGGACTGGTAGAACTCACTAGTGAAACCATCTTGGACTTGTTTTTGTGTATGAGACTTTTAATTGCTGCTTGAATTTCCTTGTTTGTATTTGGTCTTTTCAAACTGTCTATTTCACCCTGATTCAGTCTTCAATGGTAGTATGCTTTCAAGAATGTGTCCATTTCTTCTAGGTTATCCAATTCATTGGAATAGATGTTCATAGTAGACTTTTATGACCCCCTATTTCTGAAAAGTACTCTTCCTGGCTGGCATATTTTATCTTTAAGTATTATTAATACGCCATTCTATTATCTCCTTATCTGTAGGATTTCTTCTGAGAAGTCAGATGTGAACTTGATGGGAGTACCTTTAGAGAGTACTTGGTTTTTATCCCAACATACCTTCAATGATCTTACTATATCTTGTATTCTTGTTGGTTCCATCAACTATTGTCTGGATGTAGATTTCAGTGCAT
Source organism: Condylura cristata (assembly GCF_000260355.1). Taxonomy (NCBI): domain Eukaryota; kingdom Metazoa; phylum Chordata; class Mammalia; order Eulipotyphla; family Talpidae; genus Condylura; species Condylura cristata. Next base: position 423,578 of record NW_004567120.1, on the reverse strand, counting down.
TTATATATGTTCTTTTATCTTCATGGAGTTGTATATTCACTTACTTCCCCAGCCTAATTCCATTCTTCACCATACAATTGACCTCCTATACTATATTTACCCTCCCTCCCTTTTCCCCTCTAGTAACCACTAATTTGATCTTATAGTCCAAAGGTTGTTTTTCTTTGTAATTACATGCATTTATTTTGTCTCTCCATGTAATGCGTATGACTGAGGTCATATGGTATTTGTTGTTCTCTGTCTGACATATTTCACTGAGCATAAGATGTGGCATAATTACACAATGGTATACTACTCAGCTTCACAAAAAGTATGTGAGCCTGCCATTTGCAACAACATGGATGGACTTAGAGGGTATTAAATCTGCCATTTTATTTTTAGTTTTCTGTTTGTTTGTTTCCTTTGTTTCTGCTTTCTTCTTTTACTAATGGTGGCTTACACCTTTGTTTGAATTACATTTCAATTTGTCTGTAGTGTATTGGCTACATCTCTTCGCATAAGACTTTTAGTGATAGCTCTGGATATATATATTATGCACACATAACTTAACACCACCTACTGGTGTCAATATTTTCAAGTATGAGTGAAGTATAAAAAACTTATGTATTGTTAAGTCCTTTCACCTTTCCCATTTATAATATAATTTTCTTAAATATTTAAAGTCACATTACATAGTGGTACAGTTTTTGCTTCAACCATCAAATATAATTTAGAAGACTCAAATGGAGAAGAAAAATCTTTTATTTTTACCCATATTTTTACTTTTTTCATTGTTCTTTCTTCTTTGCTGATGTTCCAAGAATTTTTTTTTTTGTCACTTCCTTTCCATTTCAGAAAATGTAGTTATTCTTTTAGGGTAGGTCTGATGGCAAAAATTCTCTTAGTTTTCCTTCCTCTGAGAATATCTCTCTCCCTTCATTTTTGAAGGATATTTTCACTGATGTAGAGCCCTGGGTTGACAGCTATTTCTGTCAGTACTGAATAATGTGGTATTACTTCCTTCAGGCCCCTCTGGTTTTTGATGAGCAAACCACCATCATCTGAATTACCTTTCCCTTATAGGCAAGGTTTAGTTGCTATGTGCTGCTTTCTAGATTTTGTCTTTCTTTAGATTTCTGGGAATGATAATGATTGAACTTAGTATGTATTTGGAGACGGGGTTATCCTTTTAGCAGTTCAGTCAAATTCTTGTTGTATAGGCTCATGTCCTTTACCAAATTTGGGTACTCTTTGGTAGGTCATTGTTTATAAAGTATGCATCTTTAATACATTGTTTATTAAAGTATGACATCTCTGATGTCACCCTGGTAGGATGGAAAGGAAGTCTGCTTATTGCTAGGCTAATTTTCATTTTAATATTTCTTTCATTCAAGAAATAGGTATTTGATACTGGTATATGCCAGGCACTAACCTAGCAATAGAATGTGTTACATCATTATTAGTATTTTGGAAGTGTAAGACCTCCCCCTCCAGATGTGGTTGCCATAGTGCCCCACCACCTATTCACCCCTAGTCCACCACCCTTGTGCATTGCGCTCTCTACCCTTTGTTCACATCCCTCAAATTAGGGAAATCTTTAGACATTATTTCTTCAAATGTTTTTTTTAGTCCCTCCTCCTCTGGGACTTTGATGATAAGAATGTTAGATCTATCTTCTGTCTTTTGTTCAAACTGGGTAATTTCTACTGTTTTTATCTTCCAGTTTACTGATTCTTCCTCTGAACTTCCATTCTACTATTAAGTCCATTTGTTGTATTTTTACTTTCATTTATTGCATTTTCCAGTTCTAAAATATCTATTTAGTTTTTCTTTATTTCTTCAATTTCTTTGCTAAGATCTTATTATTTCATTTGTTTCTAACATGTCATAATTATTCATTAAACTATTTTGATGATGGCTGCTTAAACTCTTCAGCAGATATTTCCAGTATGTGTGTCACCTCTATATCAGCATCTGTTGATTTTTCTTTTCATCCAAGTTGAAAGTATCCTATTCATCAAATGAATGATTTTTTATTGTATCTTAGACATTTTAGATTTCCTCATGAAATCTTGTATCTTATTAGAATCTTCTGATTTAACAGGCTTTCTCTGTCACCATGTTAGCAGGGAAAGGGTACCACCCATTACCTATAGGTGTGGGCAAAAGTCTAGACTCCACTCAGCTGCTTTTGGCACCCTGGGGGGACGAAGGAAACCTCATTACTGGTGGGCAGAATGGAAATTCAAGCTCCCTACGAGATCTCTACTGATAATTTTCCAGCCAAAAATGGTGTTGGCACCTTGTTTATTACCTCTCCGTGGGGGCCTCTACTGACACCACAGGGAAAGTGGTCCTGCCTAACATGGAACACGGATGAAAGTCCTGGTTTTTCAGTCTACCTTCTCTGATATCACCCTGGTAGGATGGAAAGGAAGCCTGCTTATTGCTAGGCTAATTTTCATTTCAATGTTTCTTTCATTCAAGAAATAGGTATTTGATGTTGGTATATGCCAGGCACTAACCTAGCAATAGAATGTAAATAGGACAGTCAGATTGACAACAACAACTAAATATTTAATACCATTTACTGAGAGATTCAGAAAAGATGCTGTTTTCAGATACGTGGTTCGTGAATGCCTCCCTGAGGTGGTGATATTTGGGAACAGAGCTTAATGAAGGAAGGAAGCTTGCAAAAATTGGAGTAAAGAACATCCAGAAGAGCTAGATCAAGACTGGAGGCAAGAATGGGTTTCATGTGTATTAAAAGAATTATAACTATTATAAATCAAGCTCTGATTTCACAGATAACATTGCCTAGACTGAGGCTACATTTTTTTTTTCAGTTTATTAGTGAAAGCTTCCACATAAATGGCATGTGAACATGGCAAAGTTCTTGACACTACTGAAGTTTGGGAAGCAGCTCTGTCTCTAAGGGAGATAATGTTACTAGCCCCCTTAAAAGGTGAAAGAACTAAGGCTTAAGGAGGTTGGGCATATGTCACACAGCAGATGAGGGAATTGGGATTCCATATGAGAATAAAGATCATACCCAAAGTTTAGAAGAGGAAACCTATAATTTTCCTTCTATCTGGCGAAGCTGCTGGTTGTTGCACAGAAAAAAATTGAAAACTTTTGAAGACTAGTTGGAGGCCTCTGATGTGTTTAATTAAGGTGTTTCTTTTTGTTCTTGCTCAAAGCGCATGCCTAAAAGCAACTATACCACATATTCCCTCCAATTTTTAGCTCTAAAATAATCAAGAGGCAAAAGGGAGGTTAGAATTTTATCGAGAAAATAAGGTAAACCACTCAGGGTTCAGGAATGCCTAACTGTTGACAATTCTCTCATTCTACCCGGAGGCCTTTTAGCCAACTGAGATTCAGGTGCTGTCTTTAGCACCACAGCCAAATCCTGCAGTGCTGATGGGTGTTTTATGCCAGAGTAAGCAGGCCTAGCCTCCCTGGCCTTGCTGCTGAGGGGCAGCCTTTGCAGGATTCTCACCACCAAGCTCCAGAGGTTGCTCTGCAGATATCCCACCCCTGGCTCCTCCAACGTACCTGGACAGGGTCACCCCCAGGCCACATTGAGGACACCAGGAGCTCTCAGTCTTTTGAGAATGGAAAGCATCTTTATAGACTTCTGGTTTATCCACATCCTTCTGCCTCTTTGCAGCTCTAAGCATGTTTTGGAGGGAGATTTCATAAAGATTTCTAAATTGAGTTAGAATTTCAAGTCTATTGTGACATGCAAATTAGTCCTGCTTGCCCGTTGGCAGCAAAGCAGCTGAAGTGCCTAGAGACGGGCCATAAAATGAAAACATCAAAGTGATTAAATGTGCCCGAAGAGCATAATCGAGTGCATGAATAAGAGAAAATAAAACAAATTGATTTTCTCCAGTGCCAGAAAAACAGAATAATTGAGAACAAAATAATAGACTTTGAAGTAATCAAAGTGAGGAATGCACCATAGTGACATAGAAACAGCCAGTTGTGGGAGAGATTTATTGTGTTTCTGTTATCATTTTTACAACTTTAATTTCATTAGCTAATAAATACAAATCAATTGAAAAATCAGTCAACCAGAGAGAAGGCAGTCCCAAGCCAAGATTTTTATTCACATCTCTAAAACAGACTGAGGCAGTGATCCTTAATCTACTTTCATAGGCGCCTATCTCCCCTGTGAGCTAGAAAACAAGTTCTGGGAGGCCTCTCTGCTTTGGAGGTGGTGATGTTCTATTCTGCCACTCACTTTCCACATACAGGTTTACAGATTCAGTGTTCTGAAGGGTTACTTTTATACATGCCAAGATTTCCAACACAGAGAACTGCCTAAGTTCAGCCTCTTAGTTAACAAAGACGACACTCTCATGGCCTCAACTGGCTCCTACAGTCTTGTGTTAGGTACCTCTGAATCTGTGTGGTGGTGGTGGCGGCGGCGGCAGCAGCAGCTACAGCAGCAAGAACAGCTGGAACACCTGCTGCTCACAAAACTGCAGAGCATCTGCACAGGGCTCACGACTTCCGTCGTCCCTGCCCTGCCCCCAACACACATACACACGTGACACTGAAATCTAATGTAAATCCGCGCAGACCGAGCAAGAGCATGCCACCCCTCTGGTTTCCAGCCTGGCAGTAATGATGCTTTCTGGACAGGATGGGGGGAGGGGAACCGATTTAGGACATTTCTCATGCTGACTCTGGCTGCAGATCACTGGGGACACCAAGCTATGCTGGGACCAGGTGCCAGAAGATCGCAGAGCAAACATGAGACCACTGCAGAACTATTTTTATGACTCCCCCAAGCAAAGAATCCCTCTACACCAGTCCTCAGCTGTTCGTGGCTGGGTTCAGCGGCCCTTCACTTCAGGATCCACAGTGTGGGCTGATGTGATTCGAATTGTGTGTGTGTGTGTGTGTGTGTGTGTTTCTTTCACAGGCCCTTGAGCTTCTCTGGCAGCTATTGGCGCTTCCAGATGTTCATGGCACACCTTACCTCCAGGATTCCACAGTTAGCAGCCATGCCTCTGGCCCCAGTAAAGGTCTTTGGGGCCACTGGGATCGTAAAGCAGGGTGTGCAGAAGGAGTTGGCAGTGCCGACACTGGCAATAGTTGCTGGCTCCATCAGGATGGCATGGTTAATAGATCGCGCCTGCCAGGCAATTTGTCCTAGAGAATTTTTCTTCCAGGAAGCACCTAAAAACTGAAGGGAGTCTCTCTGTCCTGGTGGCATCTAAGGCCCTACCTACCCTGATATGCCTTGAGGTGAATAAGGAATGTTAGCATTTGGCTCCTTTGTGCAAAGGAGCAAGAATGTGTCTCCAGTTCGGGCCTGAAATCCAAGCTTTCATTTCCCACTGGTGTTTGGGTGGAGCGAAATGTAGCAAATGGCTTTCCCAACTCTAAAGCATTATACAGATGTAAGGCTGTATTATTCTTCCTGCTGCTGCTATTCCCATTATCCTGGATTTCTCAGCCCAGAATTTTTGTCTGAAAAAGAAATGTGGAGACAGTGCATTGATCAAAGGAACTGGGGCTTGTGACTCGAAACGGCTGGGAGGCGTTGCCCAGCCCAGCAGATAGACCACAGAGGCCGGACTCCACAGGCCGAGACCGGCTGGCAGGCAAGCAGCCACCTCCCGTGATGTCACCTTCCAGTTACTTGTGCCTCTCCTTCCTCACGCAGCCAACAGATCTAGGCACATGAGGGGAGAAAAAATGAATCATAGACTAGGTTAGCCATGCCTTCAGGTCCCGTTCAGACTGCAGGGGCCCCTCACAATTCAAGACCAGAGCACTCTAGCCATGAGGGAACACCCTTCAAGAGCTACACCCTGTAAATGCCACAGGTCTAAAGGGGTCAATACACTATCTCAAGTTCTCATGCAGGACAGTGGCAGATAAGTTGTCATTGGTGGAGAACTTATTATCACTGAAAGGCTTTCTAATAACTGCAGGGATCTGCTTACTAGGCTAGTGGGATGGTTAACAATTAAGAGCTTAACATTAAATCCATCATTCAGGCTTCATAGAAATCTATGTTCTGCCATTGCTTCCAGGTAGAGAGTGAGAACTTCAAGCCTAGTCCTGATAGGGCAGCTGCTAGGAAACTTGCTGTAACCCTCCATCACACTAGATGGACCTCCATGCTCCCCGTGACCTCGGTCCAGGAAGACCATGGCTCTCTAGGCCCTTGGGGACCCAGCCTCTGGCCATCTCTTCAGCCTTACTGCCTCCTTCCTAACCCTTGTCATGTACTCTGGCCACAAAGATGTTAGTTACCTTTATACATCCTATGCTGCTCCTGCCACCTGGAACATTCTTTCCCCCTTCTCCCTTCAAGATGTCTAACCTGTCAAACCTTCTGTACCTTTTCTCCTGATGCCCTCTGCACTCTGTGAAGACTGGTATTTTATTGCCTTTTTCTATGGGCAATGATGTGTTCGCCCCCATATATGCTTCCTCACTCGCTTGATATGCTCAAGGGTGAGGAGTATTTCTGTGACCCCCAGCACCCAGCCCAGGACCTAGCCCACTGTAGACATCTGTAAAGGCTTATGAAGTGAGTGCACAGAAATGTGGGCCAGACCGGGCTGAGGGACCTTGAGGGCAATGGGGGAAGGGAGAGTGACTCACCATCCAAGATTCTCAGATACTAGAAGCTGATGGCAGAGAGCAGCCTGGCACCAGCTGTTCAAGAGCAAATCCATACAGTTCCTTTTCCCCCAAATGTGCCTCATGTCCTCTGTAGGAGACAATTTAAGGTGACATAAAGATATTTTAATTTTTATAGATATATTTATGTTAATATATGCTTTAAAATGTACTAAGCACACCAAGCCTGTTGTGTTGTTGTTGGTAGTGGTGGTGGTGGGAGTGGTAGTATTTAGCATAGAGGAAACCAAATATGTATTAAAATTTTTAATGTATTTAAATTTTTACACTGGTAAAAAAGAAAAATATTGTTAGTATCAATAGAGACAAGTAGATTGAACATTTCTGTAAGGGTATCTATCATATGTGGAAGTTTTAAAAATGCTTCAGCAGTCCTGATTTCACTTCCCCATTGCTTTGTTATGCTACTCAACCTCCCAGGGGTTCTGGGGTCACCCCCAGCATTCCTGCAAACTGCTATGATACCATCTTTAGAACCCATTTGCCACTCAGCCCAGTGGCAGGGATGCTGTTTCTGTGAGCATGGATTCACTTTCATTGAGGTATAAGTGCTATATGAGCAATGGCCAAGCTTTACACCTCAGTGGGTTGACGGGCAAGTGCTTTGTCAGTGACCTTATAGTTTTACAGATATTCATTACTTCAGTGAATATTCATGGGGTACCCATATTGCCAGGCACTGTTGAGGGTACTAACATGTCAGCAAAAAACAAACTGAACAAGATCTCTGCCCTCAGAGAGCTTGTGAGGTGAGATAGATAGTGAGCAAATAAGCACACAAGGTGTTTATTCAGTGTGCTATGTGCATTGAAAATAATAAAACAAGATGGGCCCTCCCTGGTGGTGCAGCAGGTTAAAACACAGCAATAAGAAGCTAAACCACTTCAGCATGAGTTCGCTCCCCACCCCAGAGGTGATCCACATGGTGCGGGAGACCTCTCCTGACCAGCGCTCGCTACTCCTCTCAGCAGTGTGCTTCATCAGTCAGCCTGTTCTTCTCCCCACTGTCTCTGGTGAATCCTCTCACCGCCCCTGCACCTCTAGCTTGTACCCCAGTTCTGTATGCATAAATAAATAAATCTTAATAAAATAAAATAAAACAAGATGATGTGGAGGGAAAATAAGTAACTGGGGGGTGGACACTGAAATTGGGTGGTTATAAAGGCTTCTCAGAGGTGACTTAAGTTGAGGCCTGACTAATGAGAGTGTTAGACTGGAATATCCAGGGACAGAGCATTCCAGGTAGAAGGGACAGCAAATGCAGAGGGGGAAGCCTTGAGAAGGATGAATGTCACTTGTGTTTCAGCAGCAGGAAGAAGCTTCATGTGCTAGAGAAGTAGATGCGGGGAGAGTGGTGATAGGAGACAGAACACAAGGCCTGGTAGTTAAGGAGTTTGGATTTTATGTCAGAAATGACTAGAAGATGCACAGGAGTGATCTGATCAGACATAAGTTTTAAGAAAATACTCTGCTGTATGCTGTAGAGACAATAGGTTTAAGGGACAATGATGGACACATGAAAATCAGTTCTTAGGCTTTTTGAGTTGTCCATGTGAAGGCTGATGGCTGTGTGGACTAAAATTACAGCAATGGAGGATGGAGAGGAGTGGACGGATTTGGAATATATTGCAGAGGTAGAATTGACTGGACTTACAGGCTGAAAGGCAAGTTGTAAATGAAGGAATAAATAAGGATGACTCCTAGTCAATGTCATGAAGAAAGAAAAAGCACAAGGCACCTCTTCTGTATCTGTTGCCCAGTATGGTCACGACTACCTGCAATGTGTCCATTGGAGTTTAATTTTAAAAATCTGGAAGTTCAGTTTCTCACTTGCACTAGTCACATTTCAAGTGCTCAGCAGCTACATGTAATGAGACTCTTCCATACGGGGTAGCATAAATAGAAACCACAGCCATCATCCCAGAAAGTTCTATTAGACAACACAATTCTACATCAAAGGACTAAAGATTTTGAAAATAAAGACAAGCCCAGATTGGGAGAAATATTTCCAAAACATGACTCCAATAAAGGACTTGTATCCAAAATATAAAAAGAACTCTTAAAACTCAACAATTGAAAAAAATAAACAATCCAATCTTTTTAAAAGCAAAAGATATGTACAGACACCTCATCAAAGTAAAAATCTCAGCACAGTGAGATGCCACTATACCATGATTAGAATAGCTAAAATCTATTGATTTTACTGACAGTAACAAGTGCTGACTAGGGTGTGAGGGCAACAGGCACTCTCTCATTACTAAGGGGACTGAATAGTCACTTTGGAAGACAGTTTGGCAGTTTCTTCCAAAGTTAAACATACACTTAACATACAATCCAGCAATTCTGAACATTGATATTTACTCAGATACATTGAAAACTCAGTCCAAAAGCTGAGCATGAATGTTTATAGCAGCTTTATTCATAATTGCCAAAATGAGCAAACAACTGATATGTCCTTTAGTGGGTAGATGAGTAACCAAACCATGGAACAACCAGACAATGGAATATTTCCAGCACTCAAAAGAAACGAGCTACAAAAAGACATGGAAGAAACTGAAATGTGTGTTCCTAAATGAAGCAAGCCAATCTGAAAAGACTACATGCTGTATGATTCCAACCATATGACATTCTGTAAAAGGCAAAGCTATAGACAGATGAGTGTTGCAAGACGTTGAGGGAAGGAAGACAGGAATGAATAGGTGGAGTAATGAAACCATTCTGTGTAACTGTGATGGTGGCTACGTAACATTATACACTTGTCAAAAGTGCACACCACCAAGAGTGAACACTAATGTAAACTATCAACTTTATTTAATAATAATATATCAATATTCACGCATCAACTAACAAATGCACCCTGCTAGTGCAATGTTACTATTAGGGGAAACTACAGCTGGAGGTGAAGGGCGAAGGCGGGACATAGGAGAGCTCTCTGTACTTTCTGCTCAGTTTTTCTAGAACCTGAAACCACTCTAAAAATAATGTTTATTCATTGAAAAAAGAAAGACTAAAAAGAGTGCTCACTGACACCTAGTGCCTGGCACAGGATATCCTCCATAAACATTTTTGAACAAATGGATGAATATAAATGAGTCAGTCAGCAGACGAATCAGCAGAACCCAGGCCTTGAGTCCCACATCAGTACTTCCTCTTGTACATCAGTGGTAAGTTCATAGTATAATTTATTGTCCAAACCAAGATATTGAAGAGTTAAATGGGGTGCCATAGGTGAAATCAGAGCTGTCCCAGAGATCACAAACTGGAGAGCCTATAAATTTCATCTTGCCTCCAGAATTGTTTGGCCTCACGTATGGATGTCTCACACAATATTCTTTAAAAATGTGAATCTGTTGTCTACACTTAACACTGGAAAAAAAATTATATAAAAATGTGAATTCTGACTTTTCTTGGTAAAGATCTGGTCACACGGGGCCACATTCTGCACAGTAGTAAATGGCTGGAGTCTGATCACAGCTGCCTGCTTTGTGAACATGTACCTTCCTATTTGCCACAGACCCCACTACTCTCTTTTGCATCCCCAGCTCTAGGCTGAGTGTGAGTTTCTATCTACCATTGCATTTACACTATTTTGGTTTTATGTATTTTTGTGATAAAGTTAAGAAAATGGAAACTATTTCTTGTGTAGTCACACTGCAGGGAGAAAGACACATTGCAGGGACAGTCCCAGACCACCACAATAAAGTGGGTGACATAAATTTTTTGGCTTTCCAGTGCATGCAAAATTTATGTTTACACTATAGTGTGCAAAACGCACATACCTTACTTTTAAAATACTTTATTGCTAAAAAATGTTAACCATAATCTAAGACTTCAGCAAGTCATACTCTTTTTGCTGGTGGAGGATCTTGTGAAAACAACAGTAATAGCAAAGTACAACAAAGTGGCCCACAATAAAATGAGATATGCCTATACTCATGTCATGGTTCAAAGCAGGAAATAACAAAAGGATCAAGAGGGCCCATATGTCTTGCACCCACTCTGCTTTGCTCTCAAACAGTAGGCATTCTTGGCCTCTATAGGAACTTGAGTTTGCCCCCTCTGGTCTGTGCTCCTCATCTCCCCAGGCCCCAGACTGCTGGCCTTTAGAATTTTCTCAGGCTGCCACCCACTGTGGAAATAGCTAGATGTGAGGGGAAAACAATGGGCATTATTGAAGCTTACATTTTTATTGTTATCCAAATTCAACATTGTTCATCATCAACTTTTGGTGGAAATTATTGCTTCTGTTGTTTTTCTTAATCACCTCCAAATGTAACTGGAGAGTGAAACAGAGCAGCAGAGAATACAGTGTCCACCTTTCCTTTCTATGAACATGTGTTATGGGAACACTCGAACCCGGAATTCTGTTCATCTGGGCATTCGTTCACTCATCAAGCTCTGGCTATACTTACAGACAGCAGGCGCACCAGGGTCCCCAGTAGGTTTTCTTATCTTCGGTAGAGGCAACGACACAAGGGGAAATGTGGGGATCAGCTAGTCTGATGGGGGCATGTTGATGTTCAGGTGCAGAATTCGTAACTAGTTGGGATCTGCTCAAGTGTTTCTGAAGCAGGAGATGCATGTGATCATAGCTAGCAATTGTGTGGGGGACAGCCCCAAAGGCTGGGCGCCAGCTAAGAGGCTGTAAGGAGAGATCCACAAGGCAGAGACAGTGGAGGACAGATAAGACAGCCAGCTTAAGGTTAGCTTAGTAATTCACAGATGTGAAGAGAGCCTGAACTAAGAGACAAAGAATCAAATGATTCAGAGATTGTTATATCAGGGTTTTAAGATGCCAAAAGCATGATCAAAAAAGAAAAAAAGTAGGGCCCCATCAAAATTAAGTTTTATTTTGCAAGAGCTAAAAGAATGACAAGATAACGTATATACTTAGATAAAATATTTGCAAATCATATACTCAACAACAGATTTGTATTTAGAATATAAAAAGAATTTTCCAAACTCAACAGTAAAATACCAACTAAGAGAGTATACAAATAATATATATATATGAAAAGATGTCCAACATCATTAGCCTTTAGGAAAATACAAGTTGAGATCACTACACACATATCAATAAAAACTAGTAATGCCACCACATGCTGACAAGAATACAGAAAAACAAGGTCGCTCATACATTCCTGGTGGGAATGCAAAATGGAATCCCCACCCTGGAAAATAGTTTGGATTCATATCTAAACATGCAACTACCATATGACCCAGCAATTGTACTAATGTGCATTTACTGCGGAGAAATGAAAACTGTGTTCACATACCAAAAAGTGTGAATGTTCATGGCAGCTTTATTCACAGTAACCCCAAACTGGAAACAACCCAGATGTCCTTCAGTGGGTAAATGGTCAACAATCTGCTACGTCCATGCCATGGAAAGCTACTGTGCAACAAAACGGACAAAGTTGATGCATGCAACAGTTTGAATGGGTCTTAAGGGCAGTGTACTGAGTGGAAAAAAGCAATCTCAAAAATTATACACTGTAAAATTCAATTGATCGAACATTACGAGAATGACAAAATTATGGAAATGAAGACTAGCTTAATGATCACCAGGGCTTGGGGATTGGGGTGGGGTACTGTGTCAAGGTGGCATGAGAGAGATCTTTGTGATGATTAAATAGGTCTGTATCTTGTTGTGGTGGGAGTTTCACAAATCTCCTCCTACGATAAAAGTGCATAGAACTATATCCATACACAAGTAAGTACATGTAAAATTGGTGGAATCTTAATTAGGTCTGTGGATTGTTTTGGTGCCGATTTCCTGGGTTTAATATTGAATAACAATTAATGCAAGTCGTTGCCACTTAGAGAGACTTGGTGAAGGGGACCTCTAGGTACTATTTTATTTTTTTTTGCAACTTCCTGTTAATGGATAGTAAGAATGAAATAATTAAGAATTAAAAAGCTAAGTAAAAAAAACAAAAGGTACACCCAAACATTTGCATACAGGGCCCTCCCTGGTGGCACAGCGAGTTAAAGCACAGCATGAAGAAGCCACTTCAGCATGAGTTCGATCCCTGCCCCGGAGGTGATCCACATGGCGCAGCAGACCTCTCCTGACCCTCCTACTGCTCCCCTCAGCAGTGTATTTCTTTAGCTGGCCTGTTCTGCTCCCCACTCTGTCTCTGGTGAATCCTCTCACCACCCCTGCATCTCTGGCCTGTACCCCAGTTCTGAATGCATAAATAAATAAATCTTTTTAAAAATTGCATACAACACAAAGTTATTATGCTGAGTGAAAGAAGCCAAGCTTAAAATCTTACATACTGCTTGGTCCTGTTTATATGACATTCTTGGAAAGACAAAACCTACAGTGATGGAGAATATGTCACTGGCAGCACTACAAAAGGATATTGCGCGGCATTTCAGAGGGCAATGAAACTGTTCTAGTTGATGGATCTAAATATATGTTAGAAATCAAATCGCTTCACATACAAAAGAAATGTCCATTTTATTGTACGTTCATTTAAAAATTAAATTAGATAAGCAAGTAGGTACGGATTTGTTCATTTTCTTTTCTCCCTTCCTTTCTTCCATCCATCCATTCATTCAGCTACTTACCGAGCACCTAGGATATGTGAGGCTCTGTGCTAGACTTCGGAGCTCAACCTAAGTAAAATAGCCCAGGGCCCTGCCCTCATGGAGCATTCTTTCTGGTTCAAAGGAGAAGTGGTCAGTTGAGTTTAAAGCTTAGAATTTCTGCATGGGGAAGACTATGAGGGACCAAGAGAGCAAAATTTTGAGTTCTAGAGCCCAGTCCTATGGGATTTCAAGTTATTACGTTTCCATCAGAGACTCTCAGGCCTAAGGGGAGTCAAAAGCCCCCAGTTCACATCTCACGGGTATTTAGGAGAGAAATGCATGCAGCTAATCAGGAACAAACACTTGGAGTAGGGGAAAATTTGAAGCAGTTAATGAAATGTGAACTCTGAAAGTGTTGCCCGTATTTGTACTTGTGGAGGGGCTTAATACAACCATTCTTTTAGCTCATGATTTGGTAGACTGGCAATTGGACTGGGCTCAGCTAGCTGGTTCTTCTGCTGGTTTTGGCTGGCTCATGCATCATTACAGTCAACTGGCTGTCAAAGTCCTCATTCAAATGTGTAGTAAATACTGGTGGTTTCTGGAGTATATGTTTCTGGGCCATATGTCTCTTACCATCCAGCAGGCTAGCCTAGGTTTGTACATATGATGGGGTCTTGGGGTTCTCAAGAGCAATAAGAATACAAGTCTCAAAATGAAAGTGTTTTTTTAAACAGTTTTATTGAGGTATAATTCACATATGTTACCCAAATTTGAATTTTGTTTTCTCTCCTGTTTGCAGGGAATCTGAAGCATGTGGTCTAGTTGACAAAAAGAGATCAGGTTTCCAGAGCTGAGGAGCAGTGCCTGTAATGAAGACAGCGTGTTTATGCGAGCAGTGTGTGGAATTTGTGACTGCAGGGGAAATTTGGAAGAAATTACTTCCTGAAAATTTCCAAGGGGCACCAAAGTGGCAGCTGGCCTCCTGGGGTGAGGCAAGCAGGCACCCCAGAGGCCTCAACTAGGCCTAGGGGAAGAGAGAGATTTCCAACATTTTAAAGTGTTTATTTTTAAAAAACACACAAATGCCATTTTTAATCTTTGAAAATTATTTTTAAGCAAGTTGGGGAGGGGGTATTTTTATTTTCTTAAAGGAGACAGATCAGAGGTTGGAGGAAAGCATGGAGCTTGGGTCATAAGTGTGTGGGACAGGGGCAGGGAGAGAAGGCAGCTTGTGGGCCTCAGGACCCTGTAGGTAGACCCCTGGGCAAGCCCTGGGAGCCTGACTGCTCAGCAGACTGGGAGGTGTGGGAAAGGCCAGCTGTGTTGTTCTTAGAATCATGGATCTATTTTGTTTTTTAATTAAATCTTTGAAAACCTACCTCTTTGTCCTATTGTCCTCATTGTAAAGTGCCACTGACAGCACACACAGTTTGGAACATTTCCTCTCACTGAAGTAGCAAGAATAATCCTGCTTCTTCCACACTCAGGTCTGGCTCAGCCTAGGAGGCCAACTCTGGGTGCTGGCCCCCACCTGGGGAGCTAGTGTGTCCCCAGACAAGTTCCTGGATACAGAAAACCAGGCTGTATTCTGCACTGAGGCCCTTCCTGCGCTCTCAAGAACACAGGCTCTGAAATCAGGGAGAAGGTTTTGCCTCCACCCTGGGGAGGAGCTATCCTTGTCAGGGACAGAGTTAGGGGTGGGAAGGGGCTGTGGCCTGTCAGAGCAAGAGGCATGTTGATGGCTGGCTGAGATAATCCCCCCTCCCCCCCTCCCCCCCCCTCGTCAAGTATAGATAGTGAGCAACTTGAGAGAATGCGATACAGTTGAATATGTTTGTGTACCTAACCTTGGTGGAGATGCGGGGGAGGGGGGGGTTGAATAGATGAAGAAGCCAAGGGACGGCCAAAGTCATGATTTTGTCATTTAATTCACCGAATATTTACGAAACGCCTTCAACGATTGGGACAGGCTAAGAGAAGGACACAGTCCCACTGTAGTTGCCCAGGAGCTCCTGGACCAGAGCTCCCCAGCACAGGAGAGAAGCAGATCCCAACAGCTTTCACACTGGACCGCCAGAAAGAGTCTATGGCAATGGGATCGCTGAGGAAACACCATCTCCAGTCTTTCAGTGTGCATAAAAGCCAAACGGAGCCTTGTAGGGTGACTTGGGTTTCTCCAGATCTCTGGGGGCACGTGTGAAGGCCTCAGGAGAGACCGCTACCTGCTGAAGTGGTAAACATAACCAGTGCTGCATTTTCCTGTCGAGGGGAATGGACCAGAGTGAGAAGGAGTCTTTCCCAGTGGGCAGCCGGTAACATTTCTACTCACCATGGCTGGCACTGGCCAGTGCCAGCTCTGACCAGAGAGTATTGGAATTATTTTTATATTGACTAAATACTGGGTCTCCCTGAGGCTGGTCCTTCCCACACATGAGAGGGGGCACCACCTCAGTGGCCTTCAGGATTACTTTGCATTTGATCACTGTTAAAAATATACGCTAGAACAGGGGCTTCTCTGGTGATGCAAGGAGTTAAGTCTCAGCACTATGAAGTTATCACCAGACACTGCAAGATGAATTTTATCCCCAGCCAGAGAGGTGACCCACATGGCACAGCAGACCTCTCCGGTCTCACCTGCTGCTCCCCTCAGCAGTGTATTTCAGTAGATCCATTTGTTGTGCTCCCCACTCTGTCTCTGGTGAATCCTCTCACTCCCCCAACATACACATGTACCTCTGACCTATACCCCAGCTCTTGTATGCAGAAATAAAATAAATCAAAAAAAATGTATAGATTATAACTGTTCGTAATAGTTAAGATATGGAAACAACCTAAATGTCGCAAAATAGATGAATGGATTGAGATGTTTTATGTGTGTGTGTGTGTATGTTTGTATCTATACTACTCAGTTTACCAAAAAGATAAATTCACCACTTGCAGCAATGTGGATAGAGCTAGAAGGGATTATGCTAAGCAAAATAAGAAGGAGAAAGATAACTATTGAGTGGTTTCATTTATAAGTGGAATATAGCAAAACTGAACAAAGGGTAAGGAAAAAGAAAAGGTTTGCAAGTTGACCACTGATCTGTGGCCTCCAGCAGGACAGGGGACGGAGAGGTCGAAACGGGGAGGGAAGAGCACAGGGATGATGGGGATGGATCCCAGGTGCTGTGGCGGTGGGAGAATTAAGGGTCTACACCTGAGGGGTAAAACCAACTATAGTCCAAAAATGAATGACAATGCAGAAAGTAAGTAAATAAATCTAATTATGGATATATAAATATGCCATAAAAATCTCAGATAGAACCAAGAATCATTTTTAATTCCTAAAAATTAAAATTGACATACCCAAAGGTGGGCACAGCATTCATTAAACAGTGGGAGAGATCAAAGAATTGTTCTGCTCAGCTTACACCATCAAACTGTACTCATTCAAACTGCCGCTAAAGAATTGCTCCATGAAGAATGATAAGAGCAAAGGAGGGGAAAGACGGAAAGGAAATAAACCAAAATGTTGACCAAGATGGGCTTCAGAAGAGAACGGATGGTGTGATTTATATCCTTTCTACCTTTAAAAAAAAAGATTTATTTATTTATTCATACAGAACTGGGGTACAGGCCAGAGATGCGGAGGGTGAGAGGATTCACCAGAGACAGAGTGAGGAGCAGAACAGGCACATCGATGAAGTACACTGCTAAGGGGAGCAGCGGGCGGTCCGGAGAGGTCTGCCGCGCCTTGTGGTCACCTCCAGGGCAGACGGGGATGGAACTAATGCGGAAGTGACCTAAGCTTCCTAGTGCTGTGCTTTAACCCGCTGCGGCACCAGGGAGGGACCCTTTCTACCTTTTAAGATTTCCCTACTTTTCTTAAGGCATCATGTTCAAGTTTGATAGTACGAAAAAGAAACTGAAAAGAACTGATCTGCAGGGAAATCTACAGGTGAGTGTGAGGAGCAGTGGGTCAATAGGACTACCCAGAATGTTCCAAGCCAGCCTGGAATGCCAGCCAGACTGGCGGGATCCTGATTTACAGTTCACTAGAAGGTCTTTTTAGAGAAATTAGCTTGAGGGTGGGGCAACTTTCTGCCCCATGTGAGCTTGACTTCCTTTCTGGAACAGCTGCTTTTGTGTCTGCAGGGACCAGTCATAATGACCATAATAATAATCATGCCAAGAAATCATTGGAATAGGCCTCTTTTACAAAGCTCTTCCATTTACAGGTTGTCACTATCTATCCTGCTGGGTGAGTATTATCGCCCCCATTTTATAAATTCACAAACACAGGCTACAAACTGTACAGTAGCTTGTCCAGCCGTAAGTGGTAGAACCAGTAGGCCAACCCAGCTGGACCTGCAAGTTCCCTTCCTTTTTCCACTGCCCCATACCTAGTGCCACTAAAATCGTTTTCAATTGTGACTTCCAAGTAAATATCTTTCTTATAGCTTCCAAAGTCCAAGCTGTACTAAGCCACCCGCTGCTCCCAGGCCTTACTTCAAGGACTTCATTAATTAGTCGTGTGCTTCTCAGCACATTTCTCAACCTTTTGGGGGTCTGTTTCCTTCCTGCAAAGTGGGGTGAATCACACTTGCACTGCAGGGCTATTTTGAGTTCTGGATGAATTGTCACAGATGGAAGGGCTTTGAAAAGATTCTAAAGCATTGTGTGTAGGATGGTCTGCAATGAAAATGGGTCCAGAAAAGCTGACCTCTGCAAAAAAGCCAGTGCTCCCAGGAGCCCCGCTCTGAGAGGCTGAGGAGTTTAGGCAGTGCCTGCAACTCAAGAGTTAAGAAAATAACCATTTAAAAAAGAATATACACATTGAATAAACCTATATTTGCATAAAACATCTTTGGAAAGATGCTCCAGAAATGAGGGCACCTCACTTGCCTCCAGGCAGGGGCGCCAGGTGGCGGGTGGCAGGGGGGTGAGGGAGATTTGCACTATGTTCTTTTTGTACCTTTTGATTTTGAACCTGTGAGTTCAACCTGCCCCCCCCCCATAATGTTTTTAAGCCAATGGAAAAACCTCAAGCAAGTTTCCCTTTGCAAGGTGGTGGGGGTTGGGGACTGGGGGGTGGACCTTCCTTTGCTGCTGTCAAAGAGAGCAGTATATTTCCAATTCTATATTTAAAAGATTCTTTTTAAAGCAGAAAGACTTCTATATAAGAAAATCAAATATTGTCATTCAACAAAGGAAAAAAACAACAGGAATAAGAGGACTATAAGGAGGAAGAAAAAGAAGGAAAATCAACAGCCATCTAGACACGAGAGCCGGATTTGACATCTCTTAACTCCCTATAGAGAAAGCTGCAGTAGCTCCTTCTCCTCTGCCTTTGCCAAGGACAGGGCTTCCCAACACTCTGCTCGGTGCTGGACACCCCCTCCCAGCCCCAGTTAACAAGCAGCACCTCTGTGCACAAAACAGATGCACTTCAACCTAAGACTGCCTGGGTTTAAGTTCCCTCCCCCTCACCAGCTTTGTGACTTTGGTAACTCCCCTAGAGTAACTCCCTTTCTCTGAGCCTAGTCTCCCCATCAGTCAAATGGAGATGACAACCTGTACCTACCTCACAGTGTCGTTCAAGTGATCAAAGAGACAAGGAAAGTAAGCACTTTGTACATATCAGATATTGGCATGAGACAATGCTCCTGCCCCCAAAGGTGAACCCAATCTGGACAGGGACTCTTCCTAAGGTTCCCTGGCTTCGAGAATTAGGGAAACTGTATGCAAATTTGTGTGGTTGTGTGTGGCTACAAGGAATCACAGCTATTGCCAGACATGCAACACTCACAAGGGTTTTATGATTCTCCAAAAATGGTACCTGCAAGTGTAGAGGTAAAGACAGATACAGTTATTCTTCTAAGACAGGGGACCCCTCCCCCCAGGGTCTCTGCACATGCTAATCCTTCTGCCAGGAATGCCCAGATCTTTCCCAGATTGGCTCCTTCTCATTCCCTTCTCAGCCACTATGTCACCATCTCAGCAAATACCCTAGCCGCCCCATCTAAAGTAGCCACCCTGCCCTCTCTATTTCAAACACCACTTGTTTCTACACCATGTATCATCGTGTATTCATTTTGTACTCCCTACTCTTAAACACACACATATAGATACACACTCCAGAAGGGTGGTAGCTTCAGCAGTTTCACTGCTGTCTCCCCAGTGTTGGTAAAGGACCTGGATCCTCAAATTCTTAACACAACCTATGGAATGGCAGATCTTTATACTAAGACAAAGCATTACATTGTCAGAGGAGCAGCTAGAAGTCCATAAGGGCTGCAAGCAGGCGATGTGAAATTCAATTTGATCTTAGACGGGGCATCAGAGGTGGGCAGTCCAGGCAAAGGCACATGAAATTTAAGGAAGTTACAAGCAGCTCAGTGTTGCTGGACCACTTCATATTAAGCAGTAGTCCAGCAAAGTGACTGTGGAGACGTAGTTTTGCAACAATCAGGGAAATTTGAACATACACTAGGTGACATGAAGAAGTAAGTGATAATTTTGTTAAGTACAACACAATGGAAGATATATTTATTTAAATTCTCATCAGTTAGAGGACAAAGTGAAGTGTGTATAGATGAAACAATAGGTCTGGTGTTTATTTTCAGAAACTCCAGAGGAAAAGTGTGTGTGTGCATGATGCTGGGTGGTAGGTGACAATAAATGAAACAAAATTTGAAAAATGTTGATTTTGTTAAAGCCGGTTTAATGGGCAAGTGGAGGTTGAAGATACTATCTTCTCTGCTTTTTGTGTATTTTTAGATTTCCATACTAAATGCTGAAATATTGAATGACAGGAAATGAAAAGACAAGAGCTGTATTTCAGGTGGAATAGCAGGTAGAAGAGGCTGAACTTGATCCTGCAGGTAAAGGAACCTTCAAAGAGCTTTAAGCCAAAGAGTGGCCTGATCAGATTTGCATTTTTACAAGATCACTCTGGCAACTGTGTAGCTCACAGAAATGAGGAGCCTGGTGAAGCACTATTCCCAAGTGATTGCCTGTGGGAAGTATCTGTTAACCCCCGATGGAATCCTAGTGCCTTCGTCCCTCAGTCCACAGTGCCTGTTTCTTACCACTTACTTGGTAAGAGAGAGAATGTGCGTGTGTTGACTGGAAGTAGTTTTCTTTGCAGTGTATCCTTGAGGTAAAAACAGAATGGCTCCCTCATAACCCCTACACTTTAGCAATCATTATTAGCACCATTATCAGCAGTTTGGTTTTATCTTCACAGGCTAATTCTTTTTTATTTATTCCCTAAGTATTTATTGAGTAGCTACTATGTACCAAGCAGTACGCTGGGCATTGGAATTATATCTGAGCACAACAACCCCTATCCTCATGAAACATGTATGCATTGGCATCTAGATTACCACTTCAGCTTTACATAAATGAAATAATATTGTTTGAAGACCTGATTATCCCCAATTATATTACATGAGCAGCTTGTCAAATTAATCCACAAAGAAGAAATTTAGTCATCTTGTATTATGATATATCTCAAACATATCAAAAATTCCTTGAAGTGCTCACATTACAAGGATGTTTCAAAATGTATTTTAACCTGTGTCCTAAGACTCAGGATTTTCTCATTTTTCCTCACAAATAGAAACACTGCATGATGTGCTCAGTGAAATAAGCCAGAAAGAAAAAGAAAAATCCAGGGTGGTTTCATTATTAGGAGGAATGTAGAGGATCCAAGTAAGGAATCTGGAATATAAGTTTCCTTATTTGGAGCCTCTACATATATACGTATATATGTAGAGGTTATATGTGTGTGTGTGATCTATATTATATATATTTCCTATATAATATACATGTAATGCATATTATAAATATTGTATATAATATATGTGTAACATATACTATATATAATACATATATTAAAGTAAATATCAAAATTAACAGACAACTATAAACCAAAGACATTCTGCAGGTGGGGAGAGGGGAGTAGGATCACAACAGGAGAAGAGCGCAAGGAACTCTGGTGATGGTGCATGGGTAAACTGGTGGTGGGAACTTCATGGGGACCACACCCAAGAAGAACAAGCACGTATTGTACAAAAATGAAAAATGATATTAAAAAATATATATATATATATATAATAAAAAAGAAACACTGCATGCTGATGGATGATGACAACAACAAAACAACGACTAAGCCAGTAAAAAAAAACTCAGCAAAGTTTCAGGGTAAAAGGTTAACAAACAAAATTGAGTTAAGTTTATGTATCAATCTACAATATAAAACGAGAAGAAAAAACTCTACTTACAATAAATTGAAAAAAATAAAACACTTCAGAAATAAGCCTAACCAAGGAGATTAAATACTTGAATACCAAAATCTACAAAATGGTTCTGAATGAAATGAAAGAAAACACAAATAGTGAAAAAACATGGGGAAGACTTAATATCACTACTGTGTCAATACTGCCCAGAGTAGTCCACAGAGTTATTCCCAAAGACATTTTGGCAGTAGAAAAATCCATCCTGGAATTCATGTGGAATCTCAAGGGACCCCCCCAAACGGCCTAAACGATCTTGGAAAAGAAGAACGAACTTGAGGGGGGAATCGCACTTTCTGATTTCAAAACTTACTACAAAGCTACAGTAATCAAAAGACTCTGTTTCCGGCACAAGCATGCACATACAGATCAGTAGGACAGAACTGAGACATTTATGTCCAAGCTGATTTTTGACAAGAGTCCAGGTTCATTGAATGGGGGGAAGGGGAATGGTCTCTTCAATAAAGGGTACTGGACAACTGGATTTCCACATGCAAAATAACAAAATTGGATCTCATTCTCATCCCGTACACAAAAAGCAATTCACCATGCATCATAGATCCGAAAAATGTAACAGCTAAAATCCTAAGACTCCTAGGAGAAAACATAGAGGTAAATCTTTATGACCTCAAGTTTAGCAATGGCTTCTGAGTTCTGACAACAAATGCAGCAGCAATGAAAGGAAATACAGATAAATTGGACTTCATCAAAATTTAAAAACCTTTGGGCATCAAAGGACATTGTCAAGAATGTGAAAGACAGCCCACAGAGTGGGTGAAGTTTTGGATTTGAAATATTTACAAATCACATATCTGATAATGGTCTAGTATCCTGAATACATAAAGAACTCAACAAGAAAAACACAACCCAGTTCAAATAAAGGGTGAAGAACTTGATTAGGCATTCCTCCAGACCTTATAGAAATGGACAAGCACACAAAAAGATGTGCAATGGTCTTTTCTCATGAGAGAAATACAAATCAAAACCACATGAACTGACAATTTATTCTTATTTGGATGACCATCATCAAAAAATAATAACAGGATATGAAAATATGAAGAAAATAGAACCATTGTACAATACTGTGGGAATGTAAAATAGTGTAGCTGCTATGGAAAACAGTTCAGTGTTTCATCTCCTCAACAAGTTAAACATAAAGTTACCATGTGACCACCAATTCCCACCCTAGGTACATACCCAAAATAATTGACAGCAGGTGTTCAAATCCTTGTACGTAAATGTGCAAAGCAGCACTACTCATAATAGCCAAAAGGTGGAAACCACTCAAATGTCCGTCAATGGAGGAATGAATAAAAACATTGTGGTAGAATATTATTCAACCATGAAAAGGAATGTGTTCAAAAATATGCTAAGTCAAAGAAGACAGTCACAAAAAGTCACATGGCATATGATTCCATTTATATGAAACATGAGCAGGCCCTCCCTGGTGGCGCAATGGCTTAAAACACACTACTACAAAGCTAGCTGGAGCCACATCAGCACAAGTTTGATCCCCAGCCAGGGAGCTGAACCACATGGTGCAGCAGACCTCTCCTGTCTCACCCGCTGCTCCCCTCAGCAGTGTACTTTGTCAGTCAGCCTGTTATGCTCCCCACTCTGTCTCTGGTGAATCCTCTCACCATTTCTGGTTCTTACCCCAGTTCTGTAAGCGTAAATAAACAAATCTTTTTAAAAAGAAAAAGAAAAAGAAACACGAGCAAAACCATGAAGACAGAAATCAGATTGATTGGCCTTGGGTAGAGGGGTTTGAGGTGGGTATAACAACTTAATGGGTATGGATTTTATTTTGAGACAATGAAAACACTTTGTAACTAGGTAGAAGTGGTGCTTGTAGACAGTATGAATGTATCAAATGCCACTAAAGTATTAAGTTTAAAATGGTTGATTTTACATTATGTGAATTTTGCCTAAAAAAAAATCATTGCAGTGAAGAGCCTCTTATTTATTTATAGCTTCACACATTTGCTATATTATTTCTTTATGATAAATTTGTTGAAGTGGAACTGCTAAATTGAAGGGCATGTACAATCAAAACAAACCAACGGATTATGGGTGCCTTGGTGTTAGGCGTGTGTGGTGACATGTATCTGAAAAGGTGTGATGTCAGACCTCTGAATCATACACAGAGCTGTAAAACAATGTTACCTTGATGAAAAAAATCAAAAAGCAAACAAAATAGATGGGTTTTGATCTCCAGAAGTGTCCCAATCACAGTCCAATTAATGCTGGGGATGTGGCTGTTCCCGCTCAAACCCTAGAACTTCATCTCAAGAGTGGAGTTTTCATTTCTCTGATTTTATTAGTGAGGTTGTACATGTTTTTATATGTGCAATAGTGATGCTTTATTTAACTGTCACTTTCACTCCACTCAACTTCTTCGCTTCAGCACTCCTGAGTGGCAGATTAGTCGATATAGTCAGGAGTCAAAGGGAAAACAGTGAGTTGTAAGCTCTTCCTGATTCCCTCAGGCTAGTCAAGACATATCCAGTGTGGTTCTCACACATCTTCCCTCACCTAAATGCTTTTTGAACATGTTGCAGGGAATCCATGTGAGGGCACAGAGGGCATGGGTTTGCATTGGTTGAAAATGGAGATGAAAGCAAAATGAGGGTGGGGTGAGGAATGAACAGGAGAGGAGAAAAGATGTTTACACGCATATAAGAACAGAGACAAGCCCATGAGGAATCACCACAATCACATCTGTATCCTGGTGGGGTAGGGATGTGGCATTTCTCAGGGCATCCTCCAGTCCTCTCCAGCTGGCTATTCCAGCAGACCATGGGCACCACTGACTGCCAGGCAGCTCTCCAGCCGACAAGGACGCCTCCTCCAGGCTGTCTGTTGGCCTAGAAGCCTGGAGGGAGGGAAAACCACCACCCTTCCATGACTGCTCACTTCTGTTCACAAATCACTGTGACTTCTTCTACCACTCTTCATCTGGTTTTCACTCATATCTTTTTCTCCTTTGAGGACTATTCTGCAAAATTTGTTTCATATTCCACGCCTGAGCACATTTGGCTAATTGCTGCCCCCTCCTCACCTGTGAGACTCCAGCAAGTTCTCTCCCCACCACACAGAGGCTGGAGTCTCATGGACCAGATATTTCTTGATAGCCTGCTATGTGCAGTTAGTGTACTAGTTATCGGGAATGTAGACGTGAACAACAGGCAAAAATATCCATGCCCTAATGGAGAATGCATTTTAGCCAGAGAGACATAATAATATCATGTGATGAGTTGATATCAGCACTATGGAGGGAAACAAAGCAAGGTAAGAATTAGGAACCAACAGGAGTTGCTATTTTTTTTAAAAGATTTATTTGTGCATACAGAACTGGGGTACAGGCCAGAGGCTCAGGGGCAGTGAGAGGCTTCACCAGAGGCAGAGTGGGGAACAGAACAGGCAGATCAAGGAAGTACACTGCTGAGGGGAGCAGCGGGTGGGTCAGGAGAGGTCTGCCACACCATGTGGTCACCTCCGGGGCAGGCAGGAATCGAACTCATGCGGAAGCGGCTCCAGATTCTCAGTGCTGTGCTTTAACCCACTGTGCCACCAGGGAGGGCCAGGAGTTGCTATTTTAAATAGAGTGTCCAGCAAAGATTTGAGGAGGCCTGAATGCAGTGAGATGGCGAGTCATGTGACCACCAGGGATCGTTTTTCCAAGAAGTGGGAACAAGAAATACAAAGAGACTGCGACAAGAACTGCTATAGCCAAGGAGTATCCAGATCAGTGGGCCTGAAGCTGAGGGAATGAAGGGGAGGGCAGTTGACGTGACCATGAAGATGTAGGTCCGATGGGCTGATGGGCTGATGGGCCGATGGACCAATAAGCCTAAGCCGCTGCAAGGAATTTGACTTTTGCCCCAGGTGAAAGGGGAGCCACTGGAGGCTCCTGATCCCTCTGGCTGCCCTGTGAACAGACTATAGGGTTCAAGGGGCCAGTAGGCTGCTGCAGCGAAGATTCAGGAAAGAGATAACCGTGGTAAAGGGCAGAGTGGCCACTGTGGAAAAAGGGGTGAGAAATGATTTGGATCCTAGATATAGTTTAAAGAAAGCTGACAGAACTTGTTGATCAGTAAGACTTGAGGTGATAGAGGAAGATAAAGGCAAGGTTTGGGGCCTGAGAAACTGGGGGAACAGAGGTACCATTTACTGACCCCAGAGGCTGGGGGCAGGTGATCCAGTGCCTTCACTGACCCAGTTCAAGAGAAAGGCTGAAATCTCTCCCAGCTTAGAGCTTGGTTTGATTGTTTGATTGCTTGCTGGTGGGGGCGGACAGTGCTTGGAGAAGGTCGAAGCAATGAGCATGCTTTACTGAGAAACAAGCTGTACCAAGCTCCATGTATATCTGCCCACGCCTCCTGCAGTAAGCACAGTATCAAGGCTGAATTTCTTCACATGGCATCCAAGTCTGGTTCCTGTGACCTGACTGATCCCACCCTGTACTGTTCTCCTAGTTCCTATCAAATGCCTTGGTCCTTGCTGTTCCCAGAATGCTGGCCTTCAGCTCAGATGTCACCTACCCCTCCTACCTCCCACACGATTTGATTAGCATCTCCCCCACTCAATTGGGGGGAACTCTGTGAAGGCCCATGTGGCACCTTGAGCCCTTCTGAGGCCACTGAAGGAAGCAGGGCTCAGCAAGGGCTCAGCTCACGTTTGAGACCTGAAGGAACAACTGCCTGGAAATAACAGCCAGCCCGGAGCCCACCCTGGTGGGTCGGGAAGCCCAGCTTCCCACACAGTCCGATGTGACAATGAGGAAAACAGGGCCAAAGAGGTGAAGTCAGGCTTGGAACTGGACTTGGATTGGAAGGCTGACTCCATCCCCCAAGCAGCAGGGAACAGGGGTCAGGGAAGAATAATTACTCACACGTGTACAGCACTTGAGAGTTATAGCCACAGACATTATCTCATTCAACCCTGGCACAGCCCTGTTGAGGTAGGCATTCTGATTTTCCATACTTTACACTTAAGGAAACTGAGGCCCAAAAACTAATGTCTCTTGCCCATGGTCACACACTTTGGAAGTGGCATCCTTGGGACTTGAACTATGATCAGTCTGATGGCAGAGCCCGATGTTCCTGATATTAGACTAGGCTGTGCCACCCGGAGTCTGGGAAGGTAACTAGTAGGGCCTGAGCAGCTATTTTCCCCTCTCTACCGACTCCCCTGGGTTCCAGCTGAAGGAAGCATGAATTGGCATTTACTCATCCCCCTGGACTAGACAAGGCTGAGGCAGAGCAGCTTGGGATTCAAACATGGCAGGTAGTCATCCATATTCAAGGCTCCAAAAGTAACACTTGAGAGAGGGTTGAAGAAAATGCAGTGGGACAGAGGCTGTTGCAACCTTCCTCTCCATAGGAGATCCTGAGAAGCAAGCCCTACTGAGCCTAAAAGAGGGCAGCTTCTCCCCCACCCCATCTTCCCATCTTTCCCAGTCAAACCCCCCCACCCCCCACCCCCAGAGAAGTCTCTTGTGGGGCTATGCTGTCTTTCCGGTTGGGCTCTGGGCCGACAGTTCTTGGCTGGTAGCAGCTGGGTCCTCACACACACCTGTTGGTCTAGCCCCCCTGCCTCACAAACAAACGCCCCCGCGGAGCTCCAGCTCAGGGCTGCTGCCTCCAGATGGCCGGTCACTTATGCCTTCACCCCATTTTAGGCCTTTTTCTTTCTCATTTGATTTCTTTTCCTTGCCTTGTTTTCTTCCCCGGCACTCACTCACTCCTGCTCTCTTGTTCTTCCTCTCACTCCCATTCCTTCCTTCTTTCTCCACTAATGCATTTCTTTGTGCTCAGTCTGTCTCCTTTCCCCTGACTAACATGGCATCAAACACAGCTCTATAACTGTAACTGAGATTCAGATGTGGTCATTTCTCCAGTCCCCATCACCTCTGACTTTCAGGAGGAAAGGCAAAATGCTGGGGGCGGGACTGATAGTTAGAGAGCAGGAAAGGAAGACAGAAAGTTGCGAGCACTGAATGCAAAGACCAGCATTCTCGATTGATGCCTGTGTGACCACAGTGAACTCATCTTACCTCTGAGCCTTCTTCCTTCACCTATAAAAATGGGATTGAGAATATAATGACAAGCTCACCCAGCGTAAGGAGGGAGCATGAGAACACATCTTGGTCATGGATGGGAAAGGCCTTTGTGAACCATAAGGGGCAGGTCCTTTCCGGTGTTATTTAGGAAGCAGTAAGACCAAGTGGTCCCTAGCAGAAGCTCTGGCACCAGTCTGCCCAGGTCAAATCCTCAGCCCCAAACCTACAGGCTGAATTTGCAAGGTGCCTAATGGCCCTGTGTCTCCACTTCCCTATCAGTAAAATAGGTAAGAAGCAGTAGTAATCATCCTTGGCGAACACCTCAAGTTGTGGGGATGAGAGAATCAGCATGGCACACTAAGACCAAAGGTCTGTCGCCTAACCAAAGGCTCAGAACATGTTCTCATGGACACTAGTAGCAAGAGCTGATAGGATTAAACTCCCGTGTGGTGGAGTTCCTGGAGGTGCAGGACCTCTGCAGGGACCCAAGCCATGAGATGACCCAGACTTATCTCTTTTCAGAGCCTCCATGTATCCCCATGCATACTGCATGAAATGCAGCTTGTGTTCCCCTTGCCAAGGTGTGTGCCCTGAGGTAAGGGCTGTGTAAAGGGAAGCACCTGTTGCTAACTATCCTCCAAGAGGATGTGTGTGTTTCGTGACCCGCACTAGGAGATTTTACCAGCTTGCTGGGGGCCCTGTCTTTGTGTTGAGGCTGGAGAGAACCTGGGTACAGACTTGTGA
This sequence comes from Condylura cristata, assembly GCF_000260355.1. NCBI lineage: Eukaryota > Metazoa > Chordata > Mammalia > Eulipotyphla > Talpidae > Condylura > Condylura cristata. Next base: position 395,297 of record NW_004567120.1, on the reverse strand, counting down.
CCCTCTTTTCACAGTTGGTAGCCCAGTCTGTACCCTGTCACCCTGAGGCACTCAAGATCCGCCACCCATCTCTAGTGCTGATCGCTGATCTCCACAGAACAAGTATGTGTGGCTATGGGGATCCGTGAGGACATTGCTAACCCTTGCAGGCGGTTACATGCAAAACGAATTCTGACCACATTTACACAGCCATGTTTATCTGAGCTCACCTCAGGTCCAGAGTTAAGGGCCTCAGAGGCCATAGGGGTGAAGGGTCCAAGCAGGGAGATTTCTCAATGTCAGGAAAGCCTATGATGAGAGGAAAACTGGGGTCTGTGGATGGGTGAGGCATGGAACTGGTGGCCTCAGGTGCTGTGTGATTGAGAGGCAGAAAGGACAGGACTCCAGAGCCTAGGAGAGGTGAGTGCAGGGGAACGCTCCTGGCAAGAGCTGCCACCTCACCTCAGTGCCCAGGCAAAAGGAGCGGCTTCAGCTTGACACTGCAGGGAGCAGAGCCAGGCCAATGTGGCCTCACCTTTTCAAGGATGAAGTAAGTTAAGAGACAAAGTGTTGACCTAACAGTGGTGGGTAGCAGAAAAGGGAGAACAAACAAGACCCCAAAGGCTTGTGTTCTAGAAACTGAAGAGAAGCTAGGGAAGGCCTGGCATGTCTCTGGCCTAGCCAAAATGTATCTAACAAAGTGAGATGAGGCCTCTGTCACTCCAGTGTGGGGAAATTTATAGACTGAGAGCCCCTCATACTGCTCTTTAGGGGTTTGAGGCCAGTGTCCATGATCTTGCTGGGCTGGAGGGGATTTGAGTGGAGAGGCAGGGGGAGCTGTAGTGAAAAAGCAGTGACTAGGCCCTGAGGAGAAAGCCCCTCTGTGTGGGTGGAGAAAGGCAGGGGAAAGTTCCCCAAGTTTGGCCCAAAGTCATCCTGCCGATTGCTCTTTTTGACACAACCTCACACTTTCTTTCCAGTCCTATATTCCTGGCTGTGTGCAAGCTATTTCCACTTGGATGTTCTGCCAACAGCTTAAACTAAACATGCTTAAAGCAGAGTTTCTCTTCCCCCACAAAGCCTCACACCTTCCCAAGGCCTCCAGCTTCACTGCTGACACCCCAACAGCCCAGGGCCTGCCTTGCCTGGCTGCTTCTTTCTCCCCTACACCAACACCTCTCTCTCTCCCTCCCTGTCTGTGAACCCTGTGCTCTTCCCTAGGGAGTATTTTTTTCAGAGTTTTGCTATCCTCAGGCTACAGCCTTTCCCACAATGCACCTCATTGCTAGTGATTCCTGCCATAGCCCCTAAGTTGGGCTCCCCCCAAGGATCTCTCCCTCATTCTAAGCCATGCCTCCATTCTGGTCACACACATTAACCATTTAACGGAAAGACAGCATCCATTCTAGAAGAAAGAAAAGTGTAGGCAGAGATAACAGAGGAGCAGGTAGCCTAGTGGGGAGAGTCTGGCCTTTAGGAGAGTGAGTCAGTCAGTCCTGGCTCTAAGTCCAAACTGTCCGTTAAGGGGCTGTATGACACTGGACTTGTTATTGCATCTCTGTGCCTCGGTGCTCTTCTCTCTAAAATGGGGGTGATAGTGTTGACTTGACACCCTTTCATGAAGTTGAAAGAGTGCAGAGAAGGGGCATATGCTGGACGACATCCCTAAAGGCGGAGTGGGCAGAGCCCTGAAGAGGCAAGAGGCTGTGTGGCCAGAGTTGTTTGTATATTTGCGGTTTTCCCATTATGTATAAATAACAGGAAATCGAGTAGGGAATCAATTCAACTGGACCCAATCCTTGGCCCTTTGCACCCTCCCCCCCCCACCCCTTTGTATAAACAGGAAGCCGAGGCTACAATCTCAGAAGCTGATGGAGTGCCCTGGGATGCCCTGTTATCTCTGCTCTGTTCTCGGTTTTCTTTCTCAAGGCCCTTCTCCTGTACTAATTTTGTGCCCCCCCCTTCATTGTTCTCCTCTTCTTTTTTTCTTCTTTTCTTCCTCCTCCCAACTCTCTTCCTTTTGAGCACAAGAGCAGAAGCGTGTGCCTGTCCAAGCTCGCTGGCCTGGGGCAGAGGAATGCAGCCGCTCCCTCCGCGGCCAGCAGCGCTCACTCAGGCTGGCAGCAGCCTCGTGGGTTGGGGAGGCTCCGGCACCTTGCTCTGAGGGGCTGGAACTCGCTACAGACGTTAGCTCATCACTCCCTGGCAGAGGCCAACCGGCCTGCTGTTCACACTAGCATCTTCCAGATGGGGAAATGGAGGCAAAGCCACATTTGGTGTAGTTGAAAACTCACAGGACCCTAAGGGACCTTGTGGACAGGGTCTCCAGAGGGCATACGGGGACACGGGCCAGGTAGAAGGCCTTGACAGTGACTGGGAGCAGGACAGATGATGAAGGAAAGGACAGTCAGCCAGACTCCAGGATCTAAAGGGGGTACCAGGGAAGCATGGGAGTGGGTGGCTAGCACCCACCATTCTCCTGGGCTCCCTCCCACGTGAGAAGTGGCCCCCAGACAGCTGCAGCTTCCCCTTTAGGAATGGCTCACCAACCTCACCCAGGAAGAATTAAGGGGCACCCATATACCACTGCAGCAAGAGACAGCCCAGGTAAAGACTGGATGGCCAGATACCGAAGGGTTAACTCTGACCTGGTTGGGTTGATGATGATGCTATTTTGTTACTCCCAAATTCTGTGCAGTGAACAATTGTGACATTTATCACCAGACAAAGTGTTATTTTTTTTTAATAATTAAAAAGTAGCTGGAAGGCAGTGAGGAACCCTGGGGTCAAGCCCGCCAGCTCATGCCCTGGTTATGTGACCTAGGGAAGTGACTACATTTTTGAATGTCAGATTTCTATAAAATGGGGAAAAAATCAACCCCACAAGGCTGACATAGGATTAAAAGACAGAAAGTATGTGAAAATGCTTTTTAAGCAATATTTATTATGGATTTTTTCAAACATACACAAGTAAACATAATGAAAGTCTATATGTGTCCAGTTTTAACAAATATCATATTCTTTCTGTATCCTTACCCACTTTATTCCTACCTCCACTGGGATAGCTTAAAGCAAACCCCATGCATACCCCCCCTTTTCCATCAATACTTCAGTACTGAACTTTTTATTTTTTTTTATAATTTAAAAAGATTGCTTTAAAAACAGGGAAAAAAACCATTACTACTGCTGGTGAAAGCATGGTGTATACAGGAGAAAACAAAAGTCACCCATAATCCCACCACCCAGAGGACACCACATTTTGGAGTAGTGCCTTCTTTATTCTACTAACAGACGCATTTGCAACAAAAGTAGGATCCTACCAATACATACCATTTGTATGTATCATTTTATTTGAATTATAAAAGTAATAAAAGCCATATTATAGAAAAACAACAAGAGTGAAAATTATCCACAATCCTTTACCACCTAATATAAAAGCTGTTAATATTTTAATAGATTTCCATTCCATTTTTTACAATTTATATACATACTTTTAATACCATTGGGTGCATACTGATTATGCACTTTTCCAAAGATGAATCTGTTTTAAGTGTCAAGAAAACAACATAACCACGTGGCAGAAATATATCACCCATAATCCCACTACTCAATTATAATCATCATTAACATTTTGGTGTATTTACTCTCAATATCTTTTCTTTGCACTTACAATTTTAACAAAAGTGGGGGCATATTGTTTATGCAATTTATTAACTATATACTTAAGTTACTTATAAGAATAATATAATTGTATTGCATAACATGGAGAAAAGAGGAAAAAATCACTCATAATTCTACCATCCTACTAAAACTGTTATTGGTTTTGTTTTTTACAGACCATTGCTTCATTGCCCAAATTCATACATGGTTGGAAACAGTATTTAATTTTCTACTCTTTGTGCCCTTTGTAACTTGCCATCATATTTATGCAACTTTGTACCCAGCAATTTTTATTTAATATTTGTTGCGAACATTTTCTCATGCATAAGAGTTTCCAAAATCAGTATGTTCTTATCCTGGCATCTAGGTACCAAGAGATACTCCCTTACCATGGACATTTTAGACTGCTTTCCATTTTTCACTATTATAAACAATTTTGCGCCAAACATTATTGAACAAAAATGTGTGCTTTTTAACTTTTCTACACACATATTGAATATGTGTTTCTGGAGTACACTAATTTTACAGGCTGTTCTGTAAAGTAGTCACCTTTTATTGATCGCTAATTTACTCTTGTCCTGTGGCTCAGACAGTGTTTCCTTCAGGAAGGTGAGATTTTTGAGGGGAAAAAATCGCTATTTTCCTTCTCTTTCTTGTCCTGATTTTATAGACCTCTTTCATTCCCTCCCAGCATAGTTTTTAAATGAATCGGTTAGCAAGTATTATTGAAACTGATATGTTTCTATATTTCGGTTGAGAAAGGGTGAAATCAAAAGGCATAATAACAGCATATATTGACCACTCACTCACAGCAGGCACCAAACAGGCTAAGCCTTTTCTTGCATCCTTTCAACAACCTCACAGAGTTGGAACCATTCTTAGCCCATTGAACAGATGGGAACCTTGAAGCTCAAAGAATCAAAATTACGTTGGCCCAAAATAACATAGTTAGAGAATGGCAGAGGAGGGATTTAAACTAACGCAGTATGACCCCTGAACCTGGATTCTTGACCACCAGTCAACAGAGCCTACTTAGCCTCACAAGGCCAAAGAGGTGTGGGGCAGGTGGGAGGGGAGATAGGGAGGCGGGACAAGACTGCAGTCTGCCAGACGGAGATTCAAAAACCCGGCCTCCTGGTTGGGTGAAGTTGGGAAAATCTCCTGAGCTCCTTCCACCTTTGGTAAACCCTATCTCACGGGCTGTCAAGGGGATTAAATAAGATGATGGATGGGAACACATCAGGCCCAATGCTGCCAAACAGAAGATTCTAACTGGGTGATCATCCCTGGCTTTGCGAGCTTGAGATCTAGTTGCCAAGTTAGAGATACAGAGTTCAGGGGAGAGCCCAGGTCTCGGCAGGAGTCAACTGGGAAGTCGGTGATCCAGGACACATTAGCAGAGAAATGCAAATGTCTCTTTTGCTCTCTCCCAGCCTCTGAGACTAGCCTCTCCCGTCTCCCCCAAAATGAAAGGGGTGTCTTTTGTGCTCCCAAACAGATGCTTGAAGCCCCTCTCTTTCCTGCCCCCCAGGTGGTGGACAGAGGAAGTGACAGGAAGTCACCCGTGGGGAGACCCTTTCTGGCATGTGGGCGCAGAGAAATGTGGCGGAGGGCGCTCCTTTTTCTGCCCTTCAATGGTCCGGATGGGGGAGGGGGCAGGCTGTTGAGCAACTGCTCCGGAGACACTCCAGAAGCCGAGATGAACATATGCCTCTTTCTAACAATTGGCCTGGGAGCCATCCAATAGATGGAGGGCGGATCAAGCTCCTCCCGGATCCGGAGCCAGCAGCGGAGACGCGGCCACTGTTTCTGAAGCGGCTTCGGAGGATGAGAGGGAGGGTAGGTCCGAGGTCCAAGTGAGCAACAAACAATTCAAAAGACTAGGGTCGTTCACCTCAAGTAAACACCAAGTGGGCTTAAGGGGGTATTTCACAAACCCTATAGGGCTTTGAGGTCCCCAGGGATCCCGCCTTTTATCTGAGAGAAACGGGGCGCAACCCACGATTAGAAAGTGCACTGGTGGTGTTGGGGGATGTGCTGGGTTTTGGGGTTTGCGAAGGGACAGGGTCCGGGCAAGGCCAAGAGATTCGCAGGGCAGCTTTGGGGGCGGGGAGCAGGTTTAACTAGCGACCAGAACACTCATCCTGGCTTTCTCCAGATGCCCAGGAAGGACCTTGATCTGTCCCTCTGTTTGTTCCCCATCTTTAGGTCAGTAAGCTGGTCAGTCCCACAACAAACAGAACTTTGTTCCAAGAGCAAATGCAGGGCACTTGGGGGATACTAAAAAAAAAAAAAGAAGAAGAAGAAGAAAGAAAAAAGAGAGACCTTTAGGTCTTCAAAACCAATTAAGAAGACAGAACACATACTCGTGAAAATGACTTCTTGACACCTCCCTAACATACACACATTTCCTTAACATCCGTAGTTATTTCTTGTTTAAAACAAAAAACATGTTTCACAAAGTGTAAAGTGAGTACTTAAACGCTGAAGGAAGGCCTAAAAAGGAGTCTGGTAAAAGGATCATCCTGGTGGACTTCCTGTAAGAAGTGAAACAGGAGCTAGTTGGCCACATGGAATACTAACTGAGATGGAGAAAACCTGGACTCCTTTCCGTAAAGATTTGAAAGATAACATCCCAACAGGAGAAGGGTGTCCTTCAAGTGAAAAATGTTATTCTTGCTTAATGGGAATAATTATATAATCATAATAAAATAACCTGGAATTGTGGCAAGGCAAGAAGGAATTCCCAGGAGCCCCGGGACATGCTCATCGTATCCCCTGCCTGTTCTTGGCTTTTCAGTGTCGCTGGTGGTGAACTGCATCTGGCCCTGGGTGCCCGGCGGGCACTTGTCCACGTCGTGTCCTGCCAGCCTCCTTCTGCCCTGTATTTCCACAAGAGAGAATGCTTCCATCCTAAACCCAACTTCTAGGGAAGCCCCCGCAGACGGGTAGGCCCTGGCCAGAATCTGGAGACTTTGAGAAGACAAGGAACCCTTTCCCGGCCCTTCAGCAACGGAGATGGTGCAGCCCAACGTGGGCAGATAAGCTCCAAGAAAGCCCTACATAAAACCCCAAAGCATACCCCGCGGACCCCTTCCCGTGTGCCCCCCCCTCCTCCAGGTCATTCGCTGAGCCCGGAACTCTGCCCCCTCCCAAAACACCGATCCCCCTCTAGGCACCCGCTAGATGGAAGTCAGAAAACAGACAACTAACGGCTCTCCCTTGCCTCGGAGAAATTACTAAGTGGAATTTATTGGGCAGATCCATGCAGGGTGGTGGGGAATGACACCGTCCCGATTCCGAGCCCCCACCAACTTTAGAAGCACAGGCTTGCGCCGAGGCTCAAGGCTCAGGGAGCCCACGGCCTGGGCCCTTCAGCTCCTCCCAGGGAACCGCGACCGGTCCCCAGCGCTACAGGACCCGCGAGGCCGCTCGGACTCCGTTCCCCAGCCGGCCCTTCGCTTTCACACGATCCGCGGTGACTGCACCAGCTCGAGCGCCTTTAAAGGGCCACACACTCCAGCCGTTGCTATAAAATGTTCCCGAAGGCACAGCTGCAGAAGAAGAGGCTCCGCCGAACCGTTGAAAGGAGGCTCGCTCGGCCCGGCTGCTCACCCGCAGCCCGCAGGCGAGAGGTAGTTCGCCGAGAGGAAGGAGAGGGCCAAGGAAGGCACAGCCACCGGCTCTGGACCTCGGTGAGTATCCAGTTCAGATTTTGCCACCAACTCGCCCACGAGCCAGGACATGTGCTAATAATGCCCTAAGCCGGTTATAAAGACGTGGAAATTGGGGGGGAGAGAGAGAAAAAGGGGGGAAAGGGGGTCTATCCTTCCTGGGATTCCTAGCTGAGGCCAGCCTGCTGTCGTGTGCGTGTGCGTCAGGGCTCTCCGGGCTGCGATAGGGGCTCAAGAGCCGGGTCCCCCGCGCCGGGAAGGGAGCGCGGTGGCCGCCACCGCCACCGCCCCGGAGTCAGGCGCCGAA
>NW_004567120.1:375419-387497 GCF_000260355.1 Condylura cristata | reverse complement strand
GCGTGCGTGCCAGGGCTGGGGGCTCCGCCACTTCGCCCGCGGCTCACCCGGCTCCGCACTTCCCTCTCTCCAGGGCGGGCGGCTTCGCTGAGGTAAGCCGGGCCCCTGGGCTGGGTTCTGGGCTGGGCTGCGGGGCCCGGGACTCCCGAGGTGCGGGTCCGGGGAGCGGGCGGCGGCCGAGCGGGCCGGGGGTGGGGGGAGTGTGGGGGACTTGTTTTCTGTTTGAAAGCTGCCCCGCTGGAGGCAGAGGGGCCGCCACCCGCACTCCAGCGAGCCAGTTCGCTCCTCTGTGCGCCCGCCGGCCGGCCAATCGGACCGGACGCCCACTTCTCCCGGGGAGACGGCAGCACCTTTTCTCCCTGCGCCCGCGCTTTCTCCAGCTTGGCTTCCACCGACTTTGGTGATCGCCCGGACCGCATCTGGACGCTCCGGCTCCAGGGCTGCACAAAGCTCAGGTTTCCTTGGGAGGCTGGAGGCAAAAGGGACTTTTGGAGCCGAGTTCAGCATAATTGCGGGCTTGGAAGTTAGCGAATTTGGGCAACTTGCCTCTACTACCCAGGCGACCTCTGCTCTCCCTCCCCGCCCCCCACACGCACGCCCCCCGCACGCACACCCACGCACACACCCCTCTACCTATAAACGAGGGCGGCGAGGCCGCTCAGCGCAAGGAGTCCCTGCCTCGAGGAGCGCCGGACTTGGAGTCAGACAGCTCTGGCTGCGAATCCCGTTCCGCCACTTTCTAGCGCTGTGACCTTGGGCAAGTTACCGAACCTCTCGGAGCCTGTCTCACTTTTCTCCTAGCAGGGTGATAGTACTGACCGCGGGCAGCTTGGCTAGGGGGGGTTGCTCAGCCTGTGGCCGTGTCGGGTGCTCCGCGGGCGCTCTGTAAGTGTTGGTGACGCGCGGGAGTGGCCGCCGCTGGCGCCGGAGTGCGCCCCCGCGCGCAGAAACGCCAAGGGGGCCAAAAAGAGCCACCGAGGCTGAGACCCCGTCCCTCTCCTCCTGGCCTTCGGGCCCCTGTAACCAGTTCCTGATACAGCACTTGCGGGGACGGACGCTCACAGCCCCGGTGGCCTGATTGTCCGCGCCCACCGCGCAGCGATGCTCTGGGCCTCCCCAGCTCTTGCGGCTCCACCTGGGATGCAGCGAGGAGGGCAGCCGAGCTGTCCGCAAACAACGGGCCTTTAGTTTTCAGGTGGCGAAACTGACTGGTCTGGTTAGAGCGCGTCCAAGCCAAGCTGCAGTACTGTTTGGATTTTTAAATTTCTCCTTCTGAGTGAGAAAATAACAATCGAGATGGAGCCATCCGGTTGGTGCCATTTTAACTTTTGGTCCCCCAACAGGTCAAAGACGCGGACTCCCAACCTGCCTCTCCCTTCTCTCTTATCCCTCTCCCCTCCCCACCCCCACCTGGGCGGGAGGCGGCTATCGGCCCTAGGGAAAAGGTCTGGAGCGCCGGGCGGGAGGCTGGCCCGGGAACTAGTGGCCGGGGCCCGCGAGGCGCCGCGGGCGAGGAGGCACTTGTTGCTCTGGGTTGCCCAGCCGCCTCTCGCAGCCCTCTCGCCGCGGTCCGCTCTTAGCTTGGAGGGCGGGCTGGGACGCTTCCGCCTTGCCAAGTTTTGCCTTCGAATGAGCTGATGAAGACGAAGTAGGGACTGAAAATCCGGGTAGCAGGGGCAGGGGTGTGATCGAAATGTGATTGCCTCTACAGATTCAGCAACACTTACTTAGCGCCTACGGAGCTCAGACCCAAAGCTGGGAGCTCAGACCCAAAGCTGGGGGGTCTGGGTGGGTAGTGGGCACGGCGATGGGAGGCGTCAGAGATGAATGGAAACAGGGTCCCGCCTAGGGGAGCTCCCAGCCTGAAGGGGGAGACATGGCAAAATTATCTTCCCCTCGAACCGATATCAAAACCGGAATACTTTTTTTCTTTTTCTCTTTCTCTCCTTTTTCTATTTTCCTCCCACCTCTTTTGGGTCTTTCTGTTACTGTCGTTGTCGCTGTTGTTGTTGCTGTTGCTGTTTTTTCCTCCCCGGTACTTTTCAGTACCCGGAGGCATAGAAGAAGGAAGGCTGGATAAGAACGGGAGAAGGTGGCAGCCCCCCCCCCCAACACCCTTCCTCCGATATTTTATTTTTCTTCGGTCATGAAAATGGCTTGATACTGAAGATGCTAGGGCTCTTAAGGACGACACGGATTAGACGTCCTTTTCTTGTGATCACTGGCTTGAAATATTCTTGAGGCACCTCAAAGAAGTAACAGAGCTTCAATCAAGCCGTGGCAGCGGACTTAGCAACTGATTTTTCCCCTCATGTTTTCTCTTTCCCCTCTTTCTTTCTCCTCCCTTTGCCTTCCTCCTCTTCTAGTACGCAGTGCAAAGATGATAAAGATAGGTAGTAAATGGCCACTTTCTGTAAGTGTCTAAGCAGATTCTTAAAGGGCGAGGGAGGTATCACAGAGAATTTGAGCCTTGTTAGAAAGATTAGATGCTTTCTTTAAGCACCTGAAGAGTCTTTGGGTTGACAGGTATTTGTAAATATGAAGTTACCTATAATTCATCATGAAGGTTAGAATATGTGGGACTTTTTCAAAAACAAGGAAAATAACTTGAGAGTTTATAGAGATTTCTTTATTTTCTGGTTTGGGAGCATTCTCATCCCCTGTGCTTTAACACTGGAGCCAGTCAATCATTTCTTTGGGAGCCATTCAAATCATTCCAGGCATCACTTGGCCAGTGAGCAGGTGAAGTCGGTGGGCACCAGAATGCTAGCCTGCTCCCAGAAGCACTGCCATCTGATGGGAAAGCTGCTGATGCCATGCCTTAGCCTCCCTTATTCTTGCCTCTTACTACAAATGGGTGTGGGATTGTGTTCAGAGCCAGTGTGCTGGGAAACCGCTCCCAGGACCATCTTCAATAGAGCCTATGGCCTGGAGAAAATGGAGACATCCCTGGCTGCTCTCTGGCTGCTCTGGAGCCCAGTCCACCCTGGTCAGCCCACTTTTCTCATACCCTGGCTGAGGCAGGGCCTTGCGGAGCCCCATGACATTTACCTTAGGGACTTATTCCTTCCCTGGGCTGCTTTCCAGGTGTGATATGTCTTGACTCCTTCCCAATTTTTTCCTGTCCAGATGAGACCCCAGCTCTCCAACACAGAATCTGGTGGCCTTTTGAGACAAGGTACTACTTACCTAGGGGCATTCCTGCTCTCAGAATCAGGAACAGTGCCTCTGCCCACACACACACACACACACACACACACACACACACACACACACACACACACACACTCAACTATCTGAAGTCACTTGCATGAAGAAACAGTCATGCGAGCCCCCACTTGGTGATGTGGGTAGCTTGTTGCCTGGGCAGCAGTTGGCTGAATCTAGCACCTTTCCTGCTTCAGGAAAAAGATCCAGTGTGATCACCTCGCTCTGCTCAGGAGGTCTCTGGGCTTCAGTCTAATCTTGTCACTATCCTTGCCTTGTAGCTATGTGGCGTGGCCCTGCTTCAAACTTTGCTGCTGCTTTCTTGGTCAGTGAAGCCTGTGCCCTTATTACCTCTTCTCTTTCACATACAGCACAACAGCTCCAACTGGCAGCCTCACTTCCCACCAGTTTATCCAACTTCTGCCAAGGCTCTGAGATGCCAACTATGTCGAGGCCTGCACTTGATGTCAAGGGTGGCAATTCATCTGCAAAGGAGGTAACTTTTACCATTTTACAAATGGAGACACTGAGGCATGGCAAGACAAACTGGCCTGGGATCATGTAGTAGGCCCTCTTCAGTGTGGTAGTGTCCTTCAGCAAAGAGGAGACAGCAGGGCTTTTTCTGGGGAGAATATGAAGAGTTTCTGCCTGGTCAAGTTGAACCCACTAGGGATGTTGAGATATACCAGGAAAGGGAGCAGAGAAATAGAACTGTATTAAGACCACACCACTGAAAAGATTAAATTGAGACTGAGGAGAGATGATGAGATGCCCTCTTTTAAATGGGGAGGTGGAGAGAGGTCGGGAGAAAAAGAGGAAAGCAGTGGACCCACTCAGGATGGTGGGCGCTCAGCTCAGAGCCATGGTAGTGACAGGACACTCGAGCTGGGAGCTTAACTCTCCAGGGGACCTCTGGCTACCTCCCCACTACTTGCCCCAAACGAAGGGCATGTATGCACTTTCTCCACCTGATGAATGATAAGGGACCAGCCAGGAGCAGGGGTACTATTCTGTGTCTTTCTGTGTCTTCTAGGATGCCAACCAAGAGATGAATTTTCACTCCAACCTGGGAGTGAAAGATCGCAAAGCAGTAGCCATCCTGCACTACCCCGGGGTGGCCTCAAATGGAACCAAGGCCAGTGGGGCTGCCACTGGTTCCTCAGGATCTCCATCTCCAATAGGCTCTCCTACTGCCACCCCTCCCACTAAACCCCCACCCTTCAACCTGCACCCCGCCCCTCACCTGCTGGCCAGTATGCAGCTGCAGAAACTTAATAGCCAGTATCATGGGATGGCCACTGCCATTCAGGGCCAACCCGGGGAGGCAGGGCCCCTGCAAAACTGGGGCTTTGGGGCTCAGGCGGGAGGGGCGGGATCACTCTCTCCTCCTGCTGGTGCCCAGAGCCCTGCCATCATCGATTCGGACCCAGTGGATGAAGAAGTGCTGATGTCACTGGTGGTGGAACTGGGACTGGACCGAGCCAACGAGCTTCCGGAGCTGTGGCTGGGGCAGAATGAGTTTGACTTCACTGCAGACTTTCCATCTGGCTGCTGATGCCAACTGCCCCTAAAGATGGAGGAATAAAGCCACAATTCTGTTGTAAATAAAAATAAAAGTTACTTACAAAGAGATGGGCCAACTAGAGTTGTTCTTCATTGAGGTCTAAAGGCATGTAGCTATTTCGAGGCTGATGGTCGGGTCGTGGGTGGATAGCTAGGGAGAAGCTTGGATGGGATGGGAAGAATGGGGAAGACTGGAGGGCACTGCTCACCAGATCCTTACTGCCACTACCACTGCATTTCCTCTTCAGGGGCCCAAGTAGCTAAGCTCACTGCCTTAACAACTCGAGGCTGAATACAGGGGCCAACTAGGGGTGTTCTTGGAAGAAAGACTGAGCCTCTGCCTTGCCATTAGCAGATCCAAGTATGCAAGGTTTCCCTGGCCAAATGGCATACACTTCACAAGCTCCAAAAATACTCCCGCATACTCACTAGTCCCAATTTATATGCCCCATTAAGGCCCTTTTGCCTGTAGGCACTAGATAGGCTTTAAGGAGTGTAAGACATGGGAGCTCAAATTTCTCTGGAAAATGGCAAAAGCTACATATGCCTGTCATTGAACTGGTGTTCAAGGTGCCTTCTTCAAGACCCTCAGACAGTTGCTCAATCCCTCCCTCCAAGCCCAGGGTCACTGAGCTGGCCTGAGTGAACATTAATTCCTGTCTCCCTGACCTACCTTGCATAGAGATAGCCTGTTTGTTTGACACAGAGATACAGATCAGAGCTGGGTTTGAACAGATCAACATTTGGGCATATATCCTTTGCCCTTAGATTAACTGTTGAATGGGGTCCTGGCCTTGGGAGGGCCTCAAACAAGCCCAGTCCTCATGTTTACACAACCCAAGGGCTGAGAGATTTGGATACTTCTCTTCCCACATTTCAGATCACAGAGGCATTCTCCCTTGGGTAATGTGAAATCTAATCGGCGTCTTGAGACTAGGAACCAGTCTGGCCCATAACAAGAGCTGTCAAGGCACCTACCAGCAGACACAATTCATTAGCCTCAGCTCCCCAAGTATCTGCTCTAGGCCAGGCACAGGGAACATGAAATAGATAAAGTCTACCTTTGAGGAGTTCTACATCCAGAGAGAAAAAGACAAGCACCAACAAGTCACAATGAAACAGTATTTTCTGCACTGGGAGGAGTGCTGTTAGATTCCAGAAATCAGCTCATCTGCCTAGGAAGACTACAAAAGACTTCTCGGTATTGAACTCATGTGTTAGTTCATGTGTTTGTTTTTCTATTTCACAGTAATAAATATGATCCCCTTGTAAAAAATAGAAACTTTACAGAGGAGGCTAACGTCCGCTTTGATGAACCTCTCTCAATCCTGACCACCCTTCATCTTCCACAGAGGCAGCAACTGTTTATCTGTTTGGGGTTTGTCCATGCTGGCCTTGCTCTGTGCCCTGACAAATATTATGGCTATCCAGAGAAACAATTGGTTTTTAAAATAAGACTAGAGTCAACGAAGGAAAGAATGGGAGAGGGGATAAGCTCTTACATAGATGCAGGTTCATGAAAGGGAGTGCTGTGGCTAAAACCAGAATTTCAGCTTGCAGGGTCATAGGGCTAGTGGTGAACGTGACAGGAGATGATGCAGGAAGTTTGCAATAGGCAAAGAATGAAAAGCCTTCAAGGCCAGGTAGAAGGCGGGCCTTTAACCTTATTTAGTACCACCAGTCCTGTGGCTTGTAGAAAATCTCTGGAAGCCTGTAGTAAAGTAAAGAATTAACCAACTTTGATTTTAGGATGATCTGAGTAAAGGTGAAGGCTGGGAGCCGGCAGACCTGCCTGGGATTCCTGAAACAGGGGTAGGAAAACCAAAGAGGGGAGAGCAGAAGCTTGGGGAATGCCGGGCTTGAGAGTCTAGAGGTCTATGCTTGGAGAAAAACAGGGAGAGCTGGGGAAGTCAGAAACTAAAGGGGAGGAAGGAAGCTGCAGCCAGTAAGTGGGCTTCAGAGTCTGGACAGCTCTGATGACAAGGATAGGGTATGGGTGTGAGCTCAGAAATGGGGTTTACAGTAGCATGGCAGGATATGGGAAGGGCAAAGTAAAGACAACTTCTCAAGGGCTTACAGTCCTATGGTAGAGACCACCATAATCTTGAAGGATGAGTTAAATTTCCATAAGGCAGAAGCTGGCAAGGAAATGAGAAATTGACATGACCTCCAGTCACTGGGAGCAATTGGAGTACAAGCTGATAAAATTATGGCATGCTGCAAACCAGAACCACACATTAGAAACTCCGTGATGACTGAGTATTCAATAAATGCTTTGGGTCATATTTTGCAGGGAAAGGTGGAAAGTCTAGTAGTTTGACTACTTGAAGGAAGGCAGAATAAGAGAAGGTAAGTTGGAATCAGATCTTACAGCTGTTTCCACTTTTATTCCTCAGGTGAGGGGGAACCTATCATTCCACAGCATGAACCAAGCTCCTAATGTACTAGACACACAGTGGGCACTAGAAATAGGTGGTAAGCACATTGTCCTTGTGCTCATAAAGCTTGAAATTTAGCACAGACAGAGATAATACTCAAATAAACAGATCTTTAAAATTACGAATCATGACAAGAGACAGATAAGATACAGGTGCTATAAAAGTTTAATGAGGGGATCTTAATTTCAATTGCAGTATCAAGGAGGACTTTTGAGTAAGGAAGTGTTGTGGCCAGAGCATGAGAAAAATCAAGCAACAGTGTGCATGGCAGATTGGAATGGTAGTGATGCTAAAAAGTTGGACAATGGTCCAGGTAAGAATTAAATTAGCTTAAAATGAAAAGGTACCATTTCAATAGGGATTTGTTGTTCAATGAGTATAGAGCTTCAGTATTGCAAGATAAAAATGTCCTGTAAATCTGTTGCACAACAATATGAATGTA
This sequence comes from Condylura cristata, assembly GCF_000260355.1. Taxonomy (NCBI): domain Eukaryota; kingdom Metazoa; phylum Chordata; class Mammalia; order Eulipotyphla; family Talpidae; genus Condylura; species Condylura cristata. The sequence goes on along the minus strand of NW_004567120.1, from coordinate 379,847 downwards.
CTCAACATTACTGAACCATACACTTAAAAATGTTTAAGATAGTAATTTTTTTATGTGATTTGTACCACAGTTTTTAAGGTAACATTTCAAAGCAAAGAGAAAATGATGGCAACTGGATACATACCTCATGCTTTACACCAAAATGAATTCCAGTGGACCAAAATTTTTAAGATAAAAAATGAAACCATTGGGATGGGAGTGAAGAAAGGAGGAACCCCAATGGATCATAGGGAACCCCAATTGGGGCACTCATGGTGGGCATGGTATGAAGATATGCATTCATGGGAGTTTGAACTTATAACCCCCAAAGATGCAATGACATAAACCTTCTTACCTCAATAAACATAATTTTTAAAAAATGAAATCATAAAAGTACTAGAAGAAAACATGAGGATTTTTAAAGAAATATTTTCCTAAGAATGGCATAAAACGCCAAAGCTGTAGAAGAGATTTATTGCCTGCAAGCCAAATAAAGACCATTAAAAAAAAAGTGAAAATCAAAAAATAAACAGTAAACTGGAAGAGGGAGGAATATCTGCAACTGATAGCGAACATGAAAACAACTTTTACAAATCAATATGCTGAAGATCAGCAGTCTGGTATAAAGTTAGGCAAATATAAAAGAATAATATCAAAATGAAATACAGAAAAAAATTGAAATGGTCTGAATACTTATCAAAAGATTCTCAATTTCACGCATAATAAAAGAAATGTATTTTAATAACAAAAATAATGAACAAACATATACCAGAGACATTTTGCGGCAGTGGAGTGGGGAATGGGATCAAAAACAGGGGGGGTGGGGAGGGAAGTGCACAGGATTATGGTGATAGCACACAGGTGACTTGGTGATGGGAAACCCGCGGGGATTACAATTGAGATGGAAAAAAAAATGTTCAAAATGATGTAAAAATAAACTGTTATAAAATAAAAAAATTGTAATTCAGGAGTTAACATGTTAGCTCTTCCATATGTATACATATTCCACTTACCCTCTACCAAACCACCTGTATCAATACCTCCAAATATTGGATAATGTCATTCTTCTGTACAATATAAATAACTCTCTCTGGTGGTGCAATGGGTTGAAGTGCAACGCTGTGAAGTTGTCTGCAGCTACTACAGCATGGGTTCAATCCTCAGACAGGGTGGTGACCCACATGGCTCAGCAGACCTCTCCTGACCCACCCACTGGTCCCCTCAGCAGTGTATTTCAATAGATCTGCCTGTTCTGCTCCCCACTCTGTCTAGTGAATCCTTTCACCCCCACACCTCTGGCCTAAAAAAAAAATGTATTTTAAAACTACAGGTAGGACTTCTGATTCCAGAATAAGATGATACAGGCTCACTTCTCCTGTTCCTGTCCTTCAATACAGCTCTATACCTCAGAAAATATTCAACAATGATGAAAGCACTTTGAAGGTGGACTGACTAGGAGATTCAGGATTTGAGAAATGACAAATGGGAAGTTCCCCAAGTTTTCATTGATCTCACATGTACCCCTGCACTGGGTACCAAAGAGACCTGTAATCCAAACTCACCAACATGTACACCTAGACTGAGAAAGAAGTGCAACACAGACCTAGAGACCAAATGGGAAGGAGACCTAAGGCCTATTCCACAACCAAAACCCCAAAGAGTACTCCAACCTGTTTGCAACAGCAAAGTCTGGGCTATCTCAGTCCTCACTCCTTGACTGACACACAAGTAGGCAGCCTGATTGTCATGCAATGGTGACAGTAGAAAGCCTTCTGCCCAATGACATAATATGACCTAGGTACAGTGGCTGTAGCCACCTCCCCTGTCCTAAATTACCTAGCAACATGAGTAAGGTTTGAATGGGAGCCCCAGGGACAACAGAAGAATGAAGCAGACCAAAGGAATATTGCAAGGGTTTGGGAAATCAAAGTGTTATTGGAACTACAGAAGTATACCAGAGCATTCATACTAAACCAAAACAGAGTGACTGTCTGCTAAATTAGATGCCTGAAATAGAATCAAGATTCTCCTAACATAGCTAAAATGTCCAGGGTACAATAGAAAGTTACTCATCATAACAGAAGCCAGGTCACCACAATTTTTAGTAAGACAATTAACTGACATCAATGCCAATATGAATCAGAGGCTGGACTTACCTAACATGACAAGGGCTTAAAAGTAGCCATCATATGGGTCAAACACTACACGACATACACTTCAGCGACATCTTCAAAGACAGAGCACCCAACGCCACAATAGTGAAGGCAAAAATAAATAGGTGGGCCTACATCAAGTTAAAGAGCTTCTGTACAGCAAAAGAGACATTACTAAAAACAAACAGACAGATCACTAATTGGGAAAACATTTTCTCACACAAAAGTAGCGATAAAGGACTGATCACAAAAATATGTGGAGAACTGATGAAACTCAACAAAAATAAAGTAAACAACCCCATCAAAAAATGGGCAGTAGAGCTAAAAAGACACTTCTCCAAAGAGGAAATGCAGATGGCCAACAAGCATGTGAAAAAATGTTCAACATCACTCGTAATAAGGGAGATGCAAATTAAAACCACAATGAGATACCACCTCACCCCAGTGAGAATGGCACATCTTCAAAAAACTAGCAACAACAAATGTTGGCGAGGATGTGGTGAAAAAGGAACTCTCCTGCACTGCTGATGAGAATGCAAACTAGTACAACCACTATGGAAAACTGTTTGGCGGTTCCTCAAACTGCTAAACATGGAGCTTCCCTACGACCCAGCAATCCCACTCCTAGGTATCTACCCAAAAGACACAAAAACACTGATTGAAAAAGATACCTGTACCCCCATGTTTATTGCTGCTTTATTTACAATTGGAAAAACATGGAAGCAGCCCAAATGCCCAAAAGTAGATGACTGGATTAGAAAGATGTGGTACATATATACAATGGAATATTACTCAGCAACCAAAAAAGAGAAACACATGTCTTTTGCAGCAACTTGGATGGAACTGGAAAAGATCATGCTTAGTGAGATAAGCCAGAAAGAGAAAGAAAAATACCGGATGGTTTCACTCATAGCAGGAGTATAATGGACCAGGTGGAAAATAACAAAAATAATGAACAACCATAGACCAGAGACATTTTGTGGGGGTGGAGTGGGGAATGGGATCAAAAACGGGGTGGGGGGAGGGAAATGCACGGGATTATGGTGATGGCACATGGTGACTTGGTGATGGGAAACCCGGAGGGATTACAATTGAGATGGAAAAAAAAAGTACAAAATGATGTAAAAATAAACTTTTGTAATTAAAAGAAATAAATAAATAAACTTCATTTTAGAGGGAAAAAAAAGTAGCCATCATAAAAAATACTTCAACAAGCAATTATAAATTCACTTGAAATAAACAAACAATGAAAACAGCAGCGAAGAAATAGGCATTGAAAAAGAACTAACAGAAATTATAGAATGAGAGAAAAATAGCTAAAGTGAAAAAAAAAAACCTCACTGGATAGATCAATAATAGAACAGAGGTGACAGAAGATAGAATCAGTGTACTTGAAGACAAATCAATAGAATTTAATTAATCTGAACTTACTTGAATACTTGTTAGCTGTGATATATTATGTATGTATATGATACTACCTAGAGCAAGTGCTAAGAAAATTATACAAAATATCATAATAAATAAATCTAAATGGAACTCTAAAAAAGTGATCAAGTAGGGGGCATCCCTAGTGGCACAGGGGCTGAAGACACAGTGTTATCAAGCTGTAGGCAGCCACTGCAGCACAAGTTCCATCCCCAGATAGGCAACTGACACACATGGCGCAGCAGACCTCTTCTGTCTCACCTGTTGCTCCCCTCAGCAGTGTATTTCAGTCAATATGCTTGTTCTGCTCCCCACTATGTCTCTGGTGAATATTCCCACCCTTTCCCACACCTCTGACCTACACCCCAGTTCTTGTATGCAAAAATAAGTATTTTTTTAAATGGTCGAGTAACTCATAGGAATACAAGCAAAAATAAACAAAAGGATGATAAACAGAAAACAATCAATAAGATGGTACACTTAAACCCTAATATATTAGTTTATGTGTAAATAAACTATGAAAAATTAATCTACCATTTAAAGAAAGAGATAAGCAAAGCAGATTTAAAAATATGAGCCAGGGCCCTCCCTCGTGGCACAGCTTGTTATAGCGCAGCACTGCAAGTGAGCTGCAGCCGCTTCAGTGCGAGTTACACACACACACACACACACACACACGCAGCCCTCCTGAGGTGACCCATATGGCGTGGCAGACCTCTCCTGCCGAGCCCGCTGCTCCTCTCAGCAGTGTACTTCTTGGAACTGCCTGTTCTGCTCCCCACTCTGGCTCTAGTGAATCCTCTCACTGCCCCTGCACCTCTGGCCTGTACCCCAGTTCTGTATGAATAAATAAATAAATCTTTTTTAAAAA
>NW_004567120.1:318092-375004 GCF_000260355.1 Condylura cristata | reverse complement strand
CTCTGTCTCTGGTGAATCCTCTCACCACCCCTGCACCTCTGGCTTGTACTCCAGTTCTGTATGAATAAATAAATAAAATCTTTAAAAAATAAAAAAAGGGCAGAAGTGGCTATATGAATACTCCATAAAGAAGACATGAGAGCAAATAAGATTACTAATGTTAAAAGAATCAAAGAATCAACCCATGAAGAAGACATAGCAATCCTAAATGTTTATGTAACAACAGAAGAGCTTCAAAATACTTGAAGCAAAACTGAGCGAGTTGAAAGACAAAATTTATCAGCGATTAGAGTTGTCAAGTTCAACATCTTTTTCAGCAATTGATAGAACTAGACAAATTCAGCAAAGAGAATTCAACAAAACATCAACCAAGAGGATCTAAACGGCATTTGTAAAACACTTTGCCCAACAACAGAATAATTCTTTTTAAGCACTTATGGAACATTGACTAATATAAGCTATATCCTGGGTCAAAAAACAAACCTTAAAAAAATGTCCAAAAAACCCACAAAATCACATAGCCCATGTTCTCTGGCTATAATGGTATTAAACTAAAAATAGATGACATAAAGATAACAGGAATCTCCAAGTTTCACTGGGAAACTAAAAAACATACTTCTAAATACCTCATGGTTCAAAAGGAAGTCTCAGAAGAAGTGCTGAAAAATACACTGAACTAAATGAAAATGAGAATATGACATAAAAATTTGTGGGATGCAGCTAAAACAGAGAAGGAAATTTACAGCACTAAATGTTCACAAAGAGAAGAGGTCTTAAATGAATAATCTAACTCCCTAGCTCAAGGACAAGAAAAATAAAAAGAAAAGCAAAGTAAATCTAAACAGCAGAAATAAAGAAGGAAATGATAACAATAGGAACAAAAAAAAACAATGAAATTGAAAATAGGAAAACAATGGAGAAAAATCAATGAAACAAAAACTGGTTCTTCAAAGGGAAAAAAAATCGATAAAATTGACAAACCTCTATCAAGACTGACAAAATTAGAGGGAAAAAATATTTACCAATATCAGAACCAAATCAGGGGCTATTACCACTGATTCTTCGCTATTAAAAGGACAATAAAAACAACTTTGTGCTCATAAATTCAACACAGAAGAAATGGCAGAATTTTGAGAAACTCCTGTTTATCAAATTCTACCAAGGTAAAATAGACCAACTGAATAGTTTTGAAATCTATTAAAGAAATAGTGTTTGTATAATCAAAGCGCTCCCAGAAAAGACATCGCTAGCCCAGACACTTATTCACTGGAGAATTACAAAATATTCAGAGGATTAACACCAATTTTACTCTATTTCTTTAGAGAAAGAAATACCTCCTAAGTATTATTCTGATACCAAAACCAAAGACAACACACAAGAAAACTACAGATCAGTATCTCTCTTTAACTTTGATACAAAAATTCTAAACAAAAATCTAGCAAGTTCTATATATATGTGTGCATGTGTGTGTGTGTGTGTGTACACACACACACGTATGTTTTTTATATATATAGCAGCATGAGCAAGTGGGATTTATTCCAGGATTTATTTCATGCAAGGTTGGTTCAACATTCAAAACTTAATATAATTTACCATATTAACAAGATAAGGAAGAAAAAACACATGATCATATCAGTTGATGAAGAAAAAGCATTTTACAAAATCCAACACCAAATCATGATTTAAAAAATTAATTATTCTAGGAATTTTTTCAGCCTCACAAAGAGCATTTCCAAAAAACACCACTTAATGGAGAAAATCTGAATGCAGCCTCTCTTAGACTGGTAACAAAAATGGATATATGTTCATCTGTGTTCTTTAGCATAGCAATGGATATCCTAGCTCCTACAAATAGACAAGAAATAGAAGTAAAAGACATAAGGGGAGAAGGGATTGGAGGCAGAAGGAGAGAGAAGGGGAGAGGAGAGAGCAGGGGAAGGAAGAGAAGGGAACTTTCCCTATTTGCAGGTGCTATGATTGTCTCCATAAAAAAAATCCCAAGGACACTACAAAACCACTCCTAGGGCTAGAAGATGAATTTAGCAATTTCAAAGTTTATAAGATCAACACACACAAAAACTTTTCTTTCATATACTATTGATGAACTAATGAAAACAGAAACTTAGAACATGATACCATTTATAGTTATTATATCTGATTGCACATACACTTAAATATATAAAATCTGGTCAAGACCCATGCTGATAACTACAAAATACTGAAAAAATAAATTAAAAGACACTTAAACTGACCTATAGATTCACTGCAATTTATGTCAAAATTTCAGCAATATTTTTTATAGAAATAATCACACTTATTCTAAAATTTATATAGAAAGGCAAAGGAACTAGAATGGCTATAGCAATTTTATTTTAAAAAAATAAAGTGGGAAAAATCTCTCTGGCCAATGTTAAGACTATAGATGCACATGTATCATTGGAACAGAATGAAGAACCCGAAAGGAGACTCACACAAATATAATCAAGTAACTTTTATAAAATTGCAAAAGTAATTTAATGGAGGAGGGATAGCCTTTCTAAAGTATCCTGTGCCAATTGGCAATTTGTAAGTTAAAAAAATAAAATGAGGCCCTCCCTGGTGGTGCAGTGGGTTAAAGCACAGCATTGAGAATCGAAAGCCACTTCTGCATGAGTTCGATTCCCACCTGCCCTGGAGGTGACCACATGGTGTGGCAGACGTCTCCTGACCCGCCCGCTGCTCCCCTCAGCAGTGTACTTAGTCGATCTGCCTGTTCTGTTCCCCCCTCTGTCTCTGGTGAAGCCTCTCACTGCCCCTGAGCCTCTGGCCTGTACCCCAGTTCTGTATGTATAAATAAAATAAAAATCTTTAAAAAAATTTAAAAAAATAAAATGAACCTTATCTTAAGCCTCACATCATATACCAAAAATAACTTTAAACAATTGATTTAATTATAAAATAAATTGTTTTACTTATTTTTAAACATGCATTTAGAAAAAGAACGTAGGAGAAAAATCCCCAAAACCTAAAACTCAAAGAATTCTTAGACTTGACATCAAACATTTAATCTCTAAAAGAAAGTCTATGTTAAAAGGTTAAAATGGCATGCAGTAGTGTAGAGGGGAAAAAAAACCAAACCACTTCCAAACCAAATATCTGACAAGGAACTTGAATCTAAAATGCATAAAGAACTCTCAAAACTAGAGTATGTACAAAATTCTCCAAACCCAATGTTAAAAAGCCAAGCAATTCCATTCAAAAATGGGCAAAAGATAGACATTTCACTGAAAAGGGTCTAAAGATGGCAATTAAGCACATGAAAAGATGCTCAATATCACTTCCCTATCAGGGAAATGTAAATTAAAACCATAATGAGATATAACTACACACCTATTAAGATGAAAAATTGTGCCAACACCAAATGCTGACAATGAGCCCAGCAAGATGGTGGCAGAGTGGAGATGCCATACTATGTTCCACCAGATACAAACATGTTGTATAACAAAGCCCAAAAAACCTAGCAGTAAAGTGGATGACGCAGCACACTAGGAGCAAAAGGGGAAGAGAGTAGAAAAAACTTTAAATGAACTCTGCTTACAGTGATACTGGGACAATACAACCCACAAGAGAATGTGGTAGCTGCTATGCAGATCCCCCTACATTTGTTGACTTGGAGAAACACTAATACCGGGGACTCAAGACCAAGTACTGCTATGGATAAGGGAATGTTTGTGTTGGCACCCATAAGAGAGGTTGCAGTATGGAGAGTTGTAGCTGTGGGGGTGCAGAGCAAGGATTGCTGGCTTGAACCTGATGCTCTCAGTATAGAACAGCTGGAAGCCTGAACTGGTGGGGAGAATCAGGTCAGATCACCTTTGTTCCCCTCACATAAGAGGCTACTACTATAAGCCAAGGCTGAGATATTCAAAACACCTGCCACCCCCCCACCCCAGGCTAAAACCAAAACAACAAAGGAACACCTGAATAAACTAGAGCTCAAGCACCTGTTAATAATAGGTGCAAACACCCCAGGATAAGACTTGGTGCTGGAAAAGAAAACGGAACAACTCCTGGCCTGTGACCCTATATCCGCTATACTCCATGCCCAACACTGCATGTAGTGCTCACATAACACTGAGAGTGCAAGCAGACACAAGACTATAAGCAGTACTGAGATCCAGGAGCTGGACTAGAAGAGAGCACTGTGGTTCTCTACTACATAACTTTGGTCCCAACACAACTGGAGAAAGTTTAAATTCTTGACATTTACCGATTACCCCACAGTGGTACCAGTGTACCAATTATGTCCATTATTGTAAAAATAAGAGTCTGAGGCCCTCCTTGGTGGCGCAGCGGGTTAAAGCACAGCACTAAGAAGCTAAAGCCACTTCAGCATGAGTTCAATTCCCGCCTGCCCGGGAGGTGACCACATGGCGCTGCAGACCTCTCCTGACCCGCCCGCTGCTCCCCTCAGCAGTGTACTTCGTTGATCTGCCTGTTCTACTCCCCACTCTGTCTCTGGTGAAGCCTCTCACCACCCCTGAGCCTCTGGCCTGTACCCCAGTTCTGTATGCACAAATAAATAAATCTTTTTTTAAAAAAAATAAGAGTCTGAAAGTCTATCCCTATGTCAATCCATAAAAAATTTTAAACGAGGAGACAGATTAACATGCCATAAGTGCTGGAGAATGGGGAAATAAAATCTAAGAGGATCCTTCATCTAGCAGAAATGCAAAAAGTGACTGAAGAGGAGTTCAAGATAAGAGTTATAACAACTTATGAAACAAACAAAAAAAGCGCAAGAGGATATATAACAGCAACAGAATAAAGATTACAAAATGAGACAACTACAATTAGAAATAATGAGGCTAAGAAATTATTACTGAGTTTAAAAATACAACTAAGGGACTCAAGAGTAAACAAACAGAAGCAGTGCAGAAAAATAATGAACTTGAAGACACAATGTTGGAGAACACACAAATAGAACAATATAGAAAAAAAATTTAAAAGATGAAAATAGTGGAAGAACCATTTGGGATAACCTAAAGAGAAATGATATCTCTGTCATGGGGGGCCCAGAAGGAAGGAAGAAAAAAAGAAAGGCATAGAAAATTTATTTAAAGATATAATTGTTGAAAATCATCTCAACCTGCGAAACAAACCAGACACTGTTAATCAAAAGGCCCAAAGAGTTCCAAACAAAATAATACAAGACACATGCACACCAAGACACACTGTAATAAAGCTATTGAAAGCCAACAAGGACAGAATATTAAAAATATCATGAGAAATAAAGATAACCTATAATGGAACACCAATCAGATTGTCAGCAGACTTTTCAGTAGAAACATCACAGGCACAAAAGGGCTTAAATTAGATATTTAAAATACTTTAAAAAAAGATGTTTGCCCTAGAATCTTTTACCCAGCAATATTAGCAATCAAAACAGAAGGAAAAATAAGGAGCTTCACCAAAAAGTTAACTAAAGAGCACCAAACGACAAATGAAATAAATTTTAAAGGGGTTATTAGGAAAGCAACAGAACAACAAATATAGAGATAACAGACACCTAAATCACTTAAGATGGAGGAGTAGGAAAGTAACAATGTGGCCCATCAGAACAAGCCAGAGACCAGACCATCCAATGGGCCACACAAATAGCCCATTATATAGTAGCTACAGAATAACCCTTAAACAAAAATTAATGGAAGTAATACATAAGACAAAGGAAACGGAACCTAACAAAACATAACAGAAGACTTCAAAAAATACTAGAAAATCTCCTCCCCATCCCCCCAAAAACAAACAAAAAATAGCCAAATGGCAATGAGCACTGATAGTAACCTAAACATAAATGGCCTGAATTCACCAGTCAAAAGATGTAGAGTGTCTGAATGGATTTCAAAGTCAAACCTTCTTTTGTTTACAAGAAACCCATTTTAACAACAAAGACAGGCACAGATTTAGAGATAAAGACTGGAAGACAAGGAAATACCATCAACCCCTCCAAAAAAGGTCCACAGGAACAGCTATACCTACATCTGACAAAAATACATTTTCAATTAAGAATAATAATAAAATGGTAAGATGGCTATTATATTGTAAATAAGGACCTAATACAAGAACTTATGATCACAAGTATATATGAACTGAATGGTGGAGCCTGATATACATAACACAACTAATAATAGAATTTAAGAGAGATATTAGTAATGACTCAATACTAGGGACATTAAAACCCCACTTACACAATGGATTAGTCAATAAGTCAAAGCATAAATAAGGGAACAATAGCCTTGAATGAGGAGTTAATCCATGGAGGTCTAACAAACTAACAGAACACTCCACCCAAGACCATAGGGTAAACATTTTTTCAAGTGCACATGGAATAATTTCAAGAGTTGAAATTGATTACATGTTGAGATACAAGTCAATAAATAGAATTACAAATTGAAATTACACATAGTAAACTCTATCCATCGTGCTATAAAGTTAAAAATCAACTAAAAGAGAAAAACAATAAACACAATCAAGCAGAATCAATAGCATGCTGTTTAATAGCTATTGGATAAAACAGAAAATCAAAGCAGAAATTGAAAAATACCTTGAGACAAAAGAAAATGATGACACAAACTAACAGAAACTATGGCATGTAGTAAAAGTGGTCTTAAGAGGGAAAATAATTGCACTACAGAACACATTAAGAAAACTGCAAAATAATCAGTTTAGTACTACTAACACCCAAAGAAACTTTAAAAAGAGGAAAAAACAAGACCCTAAGTTAGCAGAAGGAAATAATAAAAATAGAGTGGAGATAAATGAAATAGAGATCAAAAGTATGAAACAAAAAAAATCAACAAAATTAAGAGTTGGTTCTTTGAGAAGATAAAATAGATAATGCTATTTTTTCTAGAGCAATATAAAGAGAAAACATTATAACCAGAATCAGAAGTGAAAGAGGAGAAATCAAAGATATCAATGAAATACGAAAGACTGTAAGATATTTCTGTGAATAGCTATATGCCCATAAATTCAATAACCCTGAAGAAATGGACAAATTTCTAGAACAAGACAGCCTACCAGGACCAACACAAGAGGAAGCAGAGGAATTGAAGAAACTGATCACAAGCATGGAAATTGAAACAATACTTTAAAAATTTCCTGCAAAACAAAAGCCCAGAACTAGATGGATTTACAAAGGAATTTTATCAAAACTTAAAAGAACAAATGCCCAACTTGCTTAATTTTTTTAAACAAAAATGTAAGAAGAGAGATTGCTCCAGAATACATTGTATAATGCTAATATTACCCTAATACTGAAAACAAGACAGCACAAGAAAATTATACAGCAATATCGCTAATGAACATTGACATAAAATCTCCAAAGAAATACCAGCAAATAGAACTCAACAGTATATGACAAGGATTATACACCATGGTAAAGTGAGATTTCTTCTACAGATGTGAGAATGGTTTAATCTATGTATATTACAAAGTAATGATAAAAATCATGATAACATCAATAGATGCAAAGAAAATATTTTATAAGATACAGCACCAATTTATGATAAAAATTCTAGACAAAATGGGAATAGAAGGAACCTACCTCAATATAAAAAACTCGTATATCAAAAACCAATCACCAATATATACTTAATGGTGAAAAACTAAAAGCATTTCCTTTAAGATCAGGAACAAGACAAGGATGCCCACTGTCACCACTTCTGTTTAACTAGGTACTAAAGGTTTTGAATAGAGTTATCAGACAAACACTGGAAATATTGGAAATTCAAGTTGGAAAAGAAGTATTACTATTTGCAGATGACATGATATTCTATGTAGAATATCCTAGACTATCAAAAAGTTATTAGAAACAATAGATGAATGTAACAAAGTGGCAGGTTACAAAATCAACATACAAAAATCCGTAGCCTTTTAATGTACAAGCAAGAAGCAAACAAAATGAAGAAAATAATTCCATGGATAATTGCTTCCAAAAGAATTAAATGCTTACAAATCACCCTAACAAAGGATGTAAAAGATCTATACAATGAGAACTACCAGATTTTTTAAAAGAATTCAGATAACAACATCTGAAGCTGGAGGGAAGTTCCATGCTTATGAATGAAGAGAATCAATATAATCAAAATGATGTTCTCTCTACTCAAATACCTTTTATTTCATCTAGGCTAGTTTTATTACTAGTAAGTGATTCCTGCCTAAAATTATACACAAATTTAATGCAATTTCCATCAAAATATGAGCAACCTTTTTCAAAGAAATTGAACAAAAATTATTGAAATTTATATGGAACCACAAAAGATCTTCAATTATAGCAGCGACCCTGAAAAAGAGAAATGGAGGTATCGCATTCTCTGACTTCAAACTTTACTATGAAGCAATAATACTAAAAACACTGTGGTATTAACACAAAAATAGAAACATGACTCAGTGGAATCGAAACGAAAGCCCAGAAATAAATCCATGGACATACCAACACCTAATCTATGATAAAGTAGCTATAAACACACAATGGGCAAAGGACAGTCTATTTCATAAGTAGTTCTGGAAAATTTGGAGAGCCACACATAAGAGAATTAACTTGGGTCCTCACTAACCCCATACACAAAAATAAATGCCAGATGGGTTAAAGATTTAGATATAAGACCTACAATAATAAAATATATAGAATAAAAGATTGATGGTATGTTCCATGATAGCAACAATAAAGATATTTTTGATGACGCATAGAGGAAGGAAATTAAAACTAAAAATAAACAGTTGGGATTACCTCAAATTATAAAGCTTCTATAAAGTGCAAGAAAATACAAGATGATTGGGCCCTTCCTGGTGGCGCAGCGGGTTAAAGCACTGCACTAAGAAGCTTAAGCCACTTCCGCATGAGTTCGATCCCCGCCTGCCTGCCCCGGAGGAGATCCACATGGCGAGGCAGACCTCTCCTGACCCGCCCACTGCTCCCCTCAGCAGTGCACTTCGTCCATCTGCCTGTTCTGCTCCCCACTCTGTTCCTGGTGAATCCTCTCACCCTCCGCATCTCTGGCCTGTACCCCAGCTCTGTATGAATAAATAAATCTTAAAAAAAAAAATACAAGATGATTAAAAAGACACCCTACTGAATGGGAGAAAATATTCTCATAATATAAAAATGATAAGGGATTAATATTTAAGATATATAAAATACACACAACTCAACAATAAAGAAGCCAACAACCCAATTAGTAAATGTGCAGCAGATATGAAAGAGGCTAGCAGACATATTAAAAAAATGTTCATCATCCTCTCGAATGAGAGAGCTGCAGGGTAAAACCACAATGAGATGCCATCTCACACCCATGAGAAGAATACATTTTAAAAAGACCCCCAATGAGAAGTGTTGGAGAGGTTGCAGAGGAAAAGGAATCCTTTTACACTGATGTAGGGAATATCAGTTGATTCAACAATTATGGAAAGCAATCTGGATTTACCGTAAAGAATTAAAAACGGAGAAAAGCCATACAACCTAGAAATCTTGGTCACCTATCCAAAGAATAGGAAACCATCGACACAAAATCCCCTGTGTTTTCCAATGTTCATAGCAGCATTATTTGCAATAGCTAGGACTTGGAAGCAGCCTAAATGTCCACCACAGACATTTGGATTAAGAAGATGTAGTATGTCTGCAATATGAGGTGCTAGGTATGGAGTTACTCTGAAATCTAGTCATTTTCAACACAATGGAAGGAGTCTGAGAGAATTGTATGTAGTAAAGCAAGTCAGAATGAAAAAAAAAAACAAGTACTGCACATTTACATAGCAGAAAATTCAATATCTTAAGACACATTCAAAAACCAGGGGACATCAACAAACATCTTGAGGGCTCTGAGGTTAAGATGGGGGTGGAGAGAGAAAGAAGCAGGGGATTAAAGGATGTGAGAAGTGTAAAGAAAAGTTAATCCCAAGTACTTAATAGTGAAGTGTCAAAATTAAATAAAAATTAAAAAAACAACTGGAAACACAGCAAGATATTCTCTCTGCTAAAATACCTTTTATTTCAGCTACGTAAGCTTTATTACTATTAAGTGACCCCATATTGTCTAAAATGAAAAAACACATAGGTTTATACTCCTTAATATTCTATACCTATAGATTGTTTCAATGGTAAATTGCTTGCACTTTGTTCAACTTGCATGCAGCATAATAACAATTCTTGTTGTTTTTAACCACTCTGTTGACATAACACAGGAAACTAGTAAATATTTTATTTTTACTTTCTTTTAAAGCAAGTTTGATATTTTTCAATTGGTTTTACTGCCGTTATATAAAGTAAATTACACAACATCTCAAAAGGAGATTTCATTGTATTAGAACATTTAGGAGTGTGGGTTATGTGGTTCCTTATGTAAAAAACAAAAACAAATGCTGAGAAGGATGCAAAGAAACTGGATCATTCACACATAGCTGGTGAAAATGTAAAATGGTTACAATTCTGTGGCACAGGCCATGGAAGTATTTCATAAAAGTAAACATACATTTACCATACGACCTAGCAATTGCATTCTTGGGAATTTGCCTCAGAGAGATAAAAATCTTATACCCATGCAAAAACCTGTACACAAATGTTCTTACCAGCTATATTCCTAAGAGCCCCAAATTGGAAAATACCCAGATGTGCTTCCATGGGTTAAATCAATGGCAGTACACCCAATACACAGTATTATTCAGCAAGAAAGAAAAGAAAAGAAAAAGAACAACATGGCTAAACATCAAGGAACTTAATGTGGAGTGAAAAACAGCTAATTTCTGAAGGATATCTGATGCTTGACTCCATGAGCATAACATTTATGAAATAGCATAAATATATAAATGGTAACCAGGTAAGAGTACAGACAAGCCCTTGAATTAGGTTGGCTTCTACACCCAGCCCTACCAGGTATTAACAGGAATTTGGGTGAGTTGCTTTATCTTTCTGAGCAGTGATTTCCTTATGCATAAAGTGGTTTTCATTCATTTATTCAGACACTCATTCAGTCAACAAAGGTTTAGTTCCAGGTGCTGAGGACTGTAGTGAACAAGAGATAAAATATTTGCCCTCATAGAATTGGTATTCTATCTGGAGAAAAGAAATGATAAATACACCAATTAATATATATCAGTGATTGCACTATGAAGAAACTAAAGCAAGCTGAGATGAAAAAAGAGTGTTTAGCATAGTGCTAGAACATATTAAGTGTTCAAGAAACAGTTGTTAAACGATAATAATCAGGAAAAATGTAATTTTAAACACTTTGAGTGTCAGTAAGGGAGATAGGAAGTGAGCAGTCTCCTACTATGTGATGGGATTGCAATATGTGCAGTCTCTTTAGAGGTCACTTTTGCAGGTCTTTTAAAATCAAAAATATCTCTGCCCTATGACCCAGCAAACTGAACTCTGGGGCCAAATCCTGGCCCTGTTATTGACTAGCTTTGTGACCTTTGACAAGTTATTTAACCTCTCTGTGCTCTCCTTATCTGTAAGATGAGCATTAAATCACAGAACTCTTGTGACAATTAAGTTAATCTATAACCATAAAGCATTTAGAACAGCAATTTGCATATAATAAGTGGCATGTGTGTGTTTGCCACGTAAATTGCACTCCTTAGTATTTCCCTAGAGAAACACACATGTATACCAAAGACTCAAGATGCTCATCTACAGCATTATTTACAACAGTAGAAAAGAATTGGAAACTACCTAATTATCCATCAATAAAGTAATTTTTATTTACAAGGAGAATATATTCATCTGTGACTTATGTGATTAAAAATGATTATTATGGCCCTCCCTGGTGGCGCAGCGGGTTAGAGCACAGCACTGAGAATCTGAAGCCACTTCCGCATGAGTTCGATTCCCGCCTGCCGCCTGCCCCGGAGGAGACCACATGGCGAGCCAGACCTCTCCTGACCCGCCCGCTGCTCCCCTCAGCAGTGTACTTCGTCGATCTGCCTGTTCTGTTCCCCACTCTGTCTCTGGTGAAGCCTCTCACCCTCCGCATCTCTGGCCTGTACCCCAGCTCTGTATGAATAAATAAATCTTAAAAAAAAAAAAATGATTATTATTTAGTTCAATGAGGAAGTAGCCAGAAGTAGTCGAAGGGAAATTCAAATGGTTCTGGGATGAGTAAATATCCTCAGCAATACAATGAACCTCTGCCCACATATTTGTGTCATTTACACAAACTAACACAAAATAGGTAATATCCTAAATGCAAAATCTAGAATAACTTCTAGAATAAATCACAGAAGAAAAGCTAAATCCTTAGGTTAGACAAAAACTTCTTAGCTATAATACCAAAAGCATAATCCATACAAAAAAATTGATAAACTGGATATCATTATAGTAAAGTATTTCTGCTTTTGAAAGATAACTGTCAAAAAAATGAAGACAAGGGGCCTCCATAGTGGTGCAAGGGGTAAAGTTTCAGCACTATGAAGCTACTCACAACCACTGCAGTACGAGTTCTATTCCCTACAAGGGAGATGACCCACATGGCAAAACAGACCTCTTCTGTCTCACCTACTGTTCTCCTCAGCAGTATATTTTAGTTAGGCACCTGTTCTGTTCCCCACTCTGTCTCTGGTAAATCGTCTCACCCCCATACTTCTGGCCTGTACCCCAGTTCTTGTATGCATAAATAAATAAATCTTTTTAAAAATGAAGACAAACCACAGAATTAGAAGAAACATTTGCAAATCGCCTGATAAGGGATTTGCATCCAGACTAAGGACTTGTTTTTTTCTCTTACATCCTGAGGTATATGAAGGACTCTTAAATGCAATAATCAGAAAATAAATGGCCCGGTTTTGAAAAATGGCAAAACATTTGAAGAGGTATTTCATCAAACAAGATAGATAAGTGGCAATAAGAAAGCACATGAAAACATGTTAAACATGATTATCTGTCAGAGAAGGCAAAATAAAACCACAGTGAATACAGTATACACACCTGAATGGCTAGAACTGAAAAGACTGACCTTTGCAAGTAACAAAGGAAAAAAAATAAAGTGCATGTCATTAATGCACCAAGGAAATCAAAACAGTCAAAAGACACCCCACAGAATGGGAAAAAAATATTTTCCAATCACATATCCCATAAGGGACCAGTAACAGAATATATAAAGAATTCCTACAAGTCAAAATCAAAATACCAAACAACCCAATTCAAAGGTAGGCAAAGGACTTGACTAGGTATTTATCCAAAGAAGATACAAAATGGCAAATTAACACGCAAAAATTTGTTCAATATCACAAATCATTAGGGAAATGCAAATCAAAACAATAAGATACTGCTTCACATTCATTAAAATGATTTTTCTAAATAGTAAGTGCTGATGAGTATGTGGGAAAACTTGGAACCTTTGTACACTGCTGGTGGATGTATACAATGCTGCAGTCACTGTGTACAACTTGATATTTCTTTTAAAAGTTAGGCATAGCCTTACCAGATGATCCAGCAATCCCTGGGTATATAAATCCAAAAGAAATGAAAGAAGGGACTCAAAGAGATACTTGAATGATGATGTTAGTAGCAGCAGGATGGACACTAGCCAAAATGTGAACATGATACAAGTGTCCAATATATGAATGGAGATACAAATTGATATACACATGCCGCAGAATACTATTTGGATTTTCAAAGGGATGAAATTGTGATCTTGTTGAAACAAGGGTAACTACTGAAAACATGCTAAGTGATGTAAGCCAGATACAAACAGACAAGTATAGCATCATTCCACTTATAATGATACCTGGAATTGGCAAATTCCTATCAAGACAGAATGTATTGTAGAACATAAGTTTCCAGGGAGTTACTGTTTAATGGGCAAGAGTTTCTGTGTGGAAAGATGAAAGTTTGCAAATGAATAGTGGTGACAGTTGCATAACAAATGATTGAATTCAATACCACTTAATTGTACACTTAAAAATGATCAAAATGGTTTTATCCTATGTATATTTTACCACAATAAAATATTAAATGAAAACCAAGACTGACTTTTAATGTGTATTGGCAAGGATGTGGAGCAACTGGAACTCTCCTACACCGCTAATGGGAATGGAAAATAATACAGTCACTTTGGAAAGGCATGTGGCAATTTTTAAAAAGATTTAAGTCATCTACCCTATGACCTAGTCATTCCACTCCTCAATATGTTCCAAAAGAAATTAAAAGATTTGTCCATAAAGAGCCTTGTATAGAAATGTTCATGACAGTTTTATTTGTAATGGCCCCCAAACCGTAAACACCACAGGTGAATGTATAATAAGTGGTGGCTGAAGCCAAAAACTGTTACAGATGGTGCCCCCTGCAGGGGGTAGTTGGTGAGGATGGACAACCCCAGGGAAAATGCAAAGTATTACTGGTGGTGGAAACTCTGATAAGAAATATAGGAACTGCACAAGCAGCCCCCAGCATTCAGGATTCAGCCTTTGGTGTTTCAGCATTTTTTGGATCTTGGATACAGCAGGGAGCCTCGCTGAGCTGTGTGAGTGTGGCCGTTTGTGGGGTGGTTTGGCCGCAGCAGCTGCTGTCTTGAGTATCACTTATCTAGTACTGTGCTGGGGCAGCTGGCAGCTCCACAGAGCATCTCCAGTTGTGTCTTCTGTTGTCTTCATGAGCTGAATCTCGGCCTATAGTCTGGGTGTCTTGTGGTCCCAGTGGCAGGAAGTCACCATCTTGGGAGCATTTGTATTTGGAACTTGAATACTGGACACTGCTTCTGGTGAGGTAAATTGGCCATATCTGGTCTCAGTAACTCTTTGTGTTTCCCTGGTATATTAAATAAGTCCCATTATTGTTCTCTGATAGACTATTTGGGCACTCTCCTTGGCCAGTTTTAGTGCCCCTTGCTGCCCAGTATTAAAACTAATATGGGCACTTCCATACAACAGAGTACTTCTCAGCAGTAAAAAGAACAAATTGATACATGCAATCACATGGATGATGTTAGAAAAAAAAAGTGCATACTATAAGAGTTCCATTTGTTTAAAATTCTAGAAAATGAAAGTTAATCAATACTGATGGAAAATAGATCAGTAGTTTCTGAGGAACGGGAGTGGGGAGGGGCTGGAGTAAGGGATTATAGCAGGATATGAAGGCATTTTAAAGGATGATGGTCATATTCATTATCTTAGTTGTGGTGGTGGTTTGAGTGTATACTTATATCAAAATTTGTTTGTGTACTTTGAATATGTGACACTTACTGTTCGTCAAATTTTCCTTAATCAAGTGGTTTTAAAATAAGTTTTAGAAGGGAATGGCCAAAAATGGACAGAAGAGAATTGCGGCACTATTTCATTGATTGAGTCACTATTGTGTTCTATGCATTTGATAGATCATCTCCAACTCTCACAACAAGCCAAAGAGTAAATATTGCTATGCCAACTTTCCAGATAAGGAAAGTTGTAGTTCAGAAAGGTGAAGCCATTTGCTCAAGGCACAGAGTCAGATTCAAACTAGGCTTCCTACTCTGCCTCTCTCCCTCAAGCAATGTAAGAAACGGAAGAGTGAAGAGCGCTGGCTCATTGCTGACAGCAAGTTAGTCAGGGAATATGAGGCAAGAAGGGCTACTCTTTAACATGGAGTTAAGGGTCTTGGACTGTTTTACTCAAAGCATGATCTACGACTATGCACCACTCATGCATGTCCCTTCCCTCTGGGACACTGGGGACATATGTCCCAGGTCTCTTCATACCATAGACTCCATCTCCCATGCCCACATTTATAGAAATAGAACCACATACTAGATCATTTCAGTTACTATAAGCTAAAGCAGTTCTTGTAAAACAACAGAGGAAAGACCATGGACCATGGATTATATCTATTTTTTAAAAGGATTTGTTTATTTATGCATACAAGAGTTTGGATGTAGGTCAGAGGTACAAGGGATGGGGAGGAAATGAGAGGAATTACCAGAAACAGTATGGGGAGCAGACCAGGCATATTGAGTGAAATTCACTGCTGAGGGGAACAGGAGGCAAGACAGGAGAGGTCTGCCACACCATGTGGGTCAGCTCCCTGGCTGGGTCGAGATCTCGAGCTGCAGTGGTTGCAAATAGCTTCATATTGCTGAGACTTAACCCCATTGTTCCACCAAGGAGAGCCTGGAATATATTTAGAGAGAAAAATGCTTAGCCATATGTAGAAAACTAGATTTTTTCCCCTATTATTCTATTTATTCTATTTGTCTTTATGAACCTTGTTGATAAATACATGTTAATAAGCAGAATCGAGTGTTTAGCAAATCTTTGATGGTAGCCTTCTAAGCTTTGAATTGACAAAACGAAATTAGAAGAGAAAATATCAGTAGTTTGTTTGGCCATATAAAATTTTGAAACTGTGTACATAGAAAACTCCAACCCAAAGGAAAATAAATGCTTGGTAAAAATATCTCTCGCATATGATAAAGGATGAACTTCTATAAAGCACTCATGCAATTCAACCAAAGATAAATGGGCAGTAATACTTCACACAGGAGTGAATAAGCATATGGGGAAATGTTAACCCTCACTAGTGGCTTTTTAAGTGTAAATTAAAATGATTGTGTTAGTAAAAGTTAAAAATAATTATCAGACTCACAAGAGTGCAGTAAAGTTGCAAGAATCCTCTGAGGAAGGGTTTTAGCAATACACATATGCTACTATCAAGTGTTCCAACTCTTACTACAGTGCTCCAGTTCCAAGGGTCACTGCCCATCACTCCCATACATTTGCACCAGTCCTCCCAAAGCAGTGTCTCCAGTCCAGATCATGTGCCTGAGCTCAGGGCTGTCTCTAAGACATATCCAGTCTCATGCCCCCCTCCCCTTCAGCCCCATGCCTCATGTAAAGCGTGCCTCCTCCTTGTTCCCTGTGAATGCACCAGAGTCACTGGAGTCAGAAAGCTGGGAGTCATCCTAATTACCTCTTTGTCCCTCACCCCTGTACAGTCACCATTTCCCAGTCAGATTCCACCAATGCTGCATCTGTGAAGCTTTTTGAATCTGCCCCTTTTTGGCAGCCTCACAGTCACGGGCCTGGATTTCACCGTGCTGTTTGCTGCTTGTCTTGTTGAAATAGCCCTGACCCATGCCCTCCAAGCCACTCATACCTCCCTCAAACCAGAGTTATCTTTTTTGATCACAAAGCCGATCCTGTCCTCCTTTGGAATCTTTCAACTGCTCCCCATTGTCTACCTTCAGGTTAAAGTCCAAGAGCCTTAGGAGTTAGCAGCCCTCTGTGTTCCAACATGCCTGGCCACCCTCTTTCCTCTGATGATCTTCTCCTGGCTTTCCGCTCCCTCCTCCCAGCCTGCCTCTCCTATTGTAATGTGAATTCCTTGAGAGTAGGATAGAGATCTTAATCAGCTCTGCATCTCCAGTTCATAATACAGAGTTTGGCACTGAGTAGGCACTCAGTAAATGTTGGGTGAAGGAATGGATTCATTCAACTGAAGGAAAAATCCATACGAAAAAAACAGTATATAGTTTATAATAAAGAACAGTTACAATAAAGAAAAAGTGAAAAAAAACCCTGAAATGTTCAATAGTAGAGAATTTTTATTAATTATGGGACATCCATTTAATGGAATATGATGCAGCTATTAAAATAATGATTCTGAAGATTATGTAACAACTCGGAAAGCGCTTATAATACAATAAAAGCAGAATACAAAATGGTCTGTATGCTAGTACTAAAATTATGTAAAAGTATGCATGCACACAAGCCGATCAAAATGAGAACAGGAACAGGAACAAATGAATACAGATGATGTGTTTAAAGTGTTTGGGGAGGTACTGTTTGTGATTTTCTTAGCTCTTTCCAAATTCCCTTTATTGTTGCTAGAATGTCATTTGTGCATAAACACAAATTGACAGGAAAAAAATAAACTGAGAAGGGTGCTTTAATTCCCTCAAGTCCTTCAACAAACTGTGGTACAAAAACAAACAAACCCATGACCTGGGGGGGCAAGAGAACAGCCCTTCCACCTCACCCTTAGCCCTGCACCCACCCAACCCCTAACTGGCTGTGTAATCTTGATTAAGTAAGAGCTACTGCATTAACCAGACATTTCTCCTATCCTCTCTAGCTAAGTTTCATGGTCATCCTATTATTTTTGTTAGATACACCACCATCTTCTTACTATCCCCAGGTTGAAAATCTCAGAATCTACTTGCACTGTCTCATGGTCTCTCTTCTTCACTCTCTCTAATCCCCACCTCCAATCAAATGCCCACATCTTTTCAATAATCATTTCTAGCAACCTAAATTATGCACCACGTCCTAGTTTTGGACAAAGAAGAGCCCCTATCTTCTTGGTTAAAGCTAGTTGGTTGAAAAGAGCCAATAGTGGTTTTATGCTCTTCTGCAGGGTCACGTGGAGGGTAGAGACAGACATGTAAAGTGGAGCCTCCAGCCCTCCCTGGTGGTGAAATGAGTTAAAGGCCAGCACTGCATGCTAGCCACAGCCACTTCAGTGTGAGTTCGATCCCAGGCCAGGGAAGTGACCCACATGGCGCAGCAGATCTCTCCTGTTCCGCCTGCTGCTCCCCTCAGCAGTGTACTTCGTCGATCTGCCTGTTTTGCTCCCCATTCAGTCTCTGGTGAATCCTCTCACTGCCCCTGCACCTCTGGTCTGTACCCCAGTTCTGTATGCATAAATAAGTAAAGTGGAACCTCCTGAGTTAGAAGCCTGGGCCCATAATGGGTAGAGTGCAGGCCCAGTCTGGCAGCTCTCAGAGTTAGTAAGGTAAGACCTGGCACCTCTCAGGGTTAGTAGGGTAAGACCTGGCAACATGGATGGGATGTTGACTCAATGTATTCATTCAGCAAGTATTTACCAAGTGCTGGATACAAGTTCTCTGTTAAGTGTCAAAGGGATTAGGCCAGTATTAAGCCATGAAGATGTTCCCAGTTCAGTGGAGAACACACAGGAAACCAGATTTCACAACCCAATGTGATAAGTACTGTCATCGAGTTTGAAAGAATGGTTCTTAGGCAGGAATAATGTGGGATATACCCTGTCTCAGGGATTTGGGGGCTTACAGGGGCAGAAGGACTTGAGCTGTATGTATCTCCAAGGCTGAGGAATGGGATTAGGAGTACAAGAAAAGGATTGGGCTGTCCATGAAGTTCCAAGCTAAGGAATAATCAGGTCTACAGGCAGGAGGATTGCTAGAGGTAGCTTTTGTGGAACTTTAATAATGTGGAGTGGCATTGATACCAGGTGGCAGGGAACCCTAAACTGGCCAAGGCCCCACTGCCCAAATAATTTACAAATACTGTCTGGGTTCTTCACCCATGTGCACAATTGCATGACTGCTCAGGCTCAGGAAACAACAACAAAGGGATTTATTTAACAAACAGGAAAAACTAGGGTTGCTGTGGCCAGTGATGGCCGTTTACTTTACCCAAGGTCATGTCCAGTACTGTCCTGCACAAAGACTGTTATGATGGCGTCTTCCCACCACTGAGGATGTGCAGCTCCTCTCCCAAACAACAGGTCACATGTCTAAGATGGCGTCTTTCTGCCCCTGCCAGCCTGGGGCACACGGCAGCCAGACTCCAGGCCAGGTTCCAACTTGCAAAGTCAACAGAAGACACGACAAGAGACGGTGCCAGAGCTGCAGGACACTCCAGCACAGCACCAGACAAAGGGCACTCAGGACAGCAGCCACAGCCACCAAATGACCTGACAAACAGCCTCACTCATGCAGCTAAGCCAGTCTGTAACTGCAACAAAACCAGGAACCTTTTCAATCGCTTGGCTACTCACAAAGGCTCTTCCTCTCCAACGTTGGCTATGCTAGGCCTCCACCTTTAGAAGTCCTCAGCAACCTTCTGGAAGATCGGCCTGGTCCAGGGTTGAAATCCACTAGCCCCCAAAATGCTCAAGGAACTCAAATCTTGATTCCTCCAGACCTGACAACAACAACCATCTTCTTTGCTCTCTCCTTTTCTGCCTTCGATTTCCTCTCCAAGTAATCCCCTTCTCAATATCCGCTACTTTTTATCATTTTCTCTGGTGCTATTTGTCTTCACCAGCAACCCCCTCAGGGAGGGTCACCACCTACAACAGTCCATTGTTTCAGCACCAGGTTATAGCTTAAGCTTTGAGGTTTGAGATGGTGGGGAGTGGTGGGTGTCCAGGAGGTGGCTGGTGAATAGCAGAGACCTGACGGGCCGGTCAGCAGCGCCTAAGGGCAGTTTCAAAGGAGGGAGATAGTATGATCAGAGCTAAGTCGTAGATAGCAATGGTTTCTAACGGCCCCCCTCTTTTCTCCTGAGACTTTGTGGTAGATGCCAAATTTGTTATACAGGAAGCAATGGGCAGAGTGTCAAGTTTCCAGCAGGGACATTACCCTACCACCTTCAACCCTCTGTCAGTCTTGGCAAGAGAGAGAGAGAGAGAGAGAGAGAGAGAGAGAGATGGGCAGACTGGAAGGCTTGAAGAAATTCTGAAAAGGGATAGAGAAAATGCTTAAGAAATAGTATAATTTATGAAACATTCTATTGACTAATGGGGGGGGGCTTAAAGCAGCCTCACTGTACACTCTCCTGGAAGGCAGGGAACTTGTCCAGTGAATCTTTGTATGTCCACCGCCTAGTGCTGAATCAAGACACACCAAAGGCACTGGGTAACTGCTGCAGGAAAAGGGCTGGAAAACGGAGAGAGTAAATCGCCCATAGGAGACATCCCTTCTTCCCACGGGGGTTTTGGTAGCACAACCTATGACCTCCCACCAGCAGATGGCAAGATAGAGTCCCGTGGCTCAAGAGAATGGCGAGGCTGGGCGGAGCGTTCGAGGCCCCGGCGCGCGCATCCTCCGACCCTTTTTTTCTCAGAGCACCGGAAGAGGAGGCCCTCTTTCCGCGCCTAGCGCAGCCATGGTAAGGCAGCTTCTTTGAGAGCTCTTGGAAAGCATCGGTCCCCATCCTCTTAGAACTGGGGCCGCCCGGGTCTTTGGACTACCCTCAATGGGTGACCGGTCCGAGGCCAAGGGAGCGAGACCTGTGGGGTGGCACCAGACTGGCTATAGGGCAAGAGCGGACACCGATCTGAAGTGGGAGGGTGAAAGCGGTTGCTGGCGGAAAGGCCTCTGTCTTTCGCCCCGCCACGCGTCCTGTGACCCTGTGAGGAGCGGCTTCTCGGGCCGGAGCCGGGGCCGGACGGGTGAGCGCCGGTCCAGCCTGGCGGAGGGGCCCCTACTCACCCCGTTTGGCAAGCCCCTACCTTATGCTATGTGATCGGCGAGCATCTGTGTACGGCAGTAAATGGGCTTCCGCGTTTTAAAGTGAAAGCTGGTGTCAGCGATGTGCACGTGGTTACACTGAAGTCAGGTTAATACAGAAGTAGACACTTTAAAGATAGAGGATTATGTTATGGGAACTTCTGTGTAAATTGGTACAAATAGGTTGGGTTCTGGTCTGTTACAGTTGCTATCTGCCTGCTCAGCTTGCAAACTTGGGCAATTGCACCAGCCTTGTCAGGGGGAGGGGGCCGGGAATAGCTTCTAGAAGGATACAAGCTTGCAAGCAGTTAGTGGATGTGTAAGATACCTCAAAAATAGTAATAAAGTATTCTCCCAGTGAGAAGGCTGCAGTTTCTGGAACCTGTAGTATTTGCAAAGTAACGGGTATGAGTTTGTCTGTGGCCAGGGTTCTATGGTTAACACTGTTCCCTTTTTGCTTACACGATTCTTTCAAGAGGTGAGTTACACTTTGTATAAGATGTTCTTGAAAACTTGAAACTAACAGCGTTGCATTTAAACACTGCTTCAGGCTCGTGGTCCCAAGAAGCATCTGAAGCGTGTGGCGGCTCCAAAGCATTGGATGCTGGATAAACTGACCGGGGTGTTTGTGAGTATCTTAAGGGACACTTCCTGCCAGTTTGAGCTTTGGTTGACACAGAAAGGCTGCTCTGTGTATCAGGCAGCCTGATTACTACTGTATCCCGAAGTTTTCCTCTCGGGTGCTTTATCAGTCATTTGGGGGCACAGGTAGGGCAAGAATACTTGACTTCCTCTTCTTGAAGACCTTTTACCATCTAGTTGGTTCCTATCTCTTATTTTCCTGCCAAGCTTATTCCATAGTGCACTTACATAGATTAAGAAATCAAATGTTTTTAATAGGTCTCTCCTGAAAATGAATCATGAAACTTGGGTGGGTTTGAGTGGTTCGTTGAGTCCCAACAAGTTTGTGGTGATTACCATTTTACAGGCTCCTCGTCCATCCACGGGTCCCCACAAGCTGAGGGAATGTCTTCCTCTCATCATTTTCCTAAGGAACAGGCTTAAGTACGCTCTCACAGGAGATGAGGTGAAGAAGATCTGCATGCAGCGGTTCATTAAGATAGATGGCAAGGTCCGCACTGATATTACCTACCCTGCTGGTTTTATGGGTAAGTGGTCAGTGATGGCTCCTTTCAGTTGTCTGTCCAAAGGGTCAGCTGTGAATGCTAGTGAACTTTTTTTTTTCCAGTCTCAAATAAAACACGAGACACGGCATCCCCCCTCCGTTTTTTACATTCACATATTTTAAGACTGCAAAAGAGATCAAGTTCCTTCTCAAAGCCAAATTTCAGTGTATTTTAGATTTTACATGGAGCCATAAAAGTGGGGCCTTAAGTGGTATTTGTGAGCTGAATTGGTGTTGCTATTTTTTTCTTTTTTGAGGTGTAACAGTTACTGTAAGTTTAGGAGGACAGGTTCACGTTCACACCTCTTCAAATGGAAACAGTAATTAGCTAGTTGCTGTTATTTTTGGGAATCCTGATGGTGTTGGTAATGGAAGGCACATGGGTTTGTGGTGTGGTTATTTAGCCTGCACTAGTACTGTAGTAATCTTTAGTTATTGTTTGATACTAGATGTCATCAGCATTGACAAAACTGGAGAGAACTTCCGACTCATCTATGATACTAAGGGTCGTTTTGCTGTTCATCGCATTACGCCTGAGGAGGCCAAGGTGAGTTGCAAGCCAGCTGAGTCTTCAGTAAAATCACCTGGTTCTAAATTTGGATTGAGTACAAGAGATGAGCATTTTGATTACTTATAGTTTTACATTTGGAAATAGTTAACAGTTTTATGATACAATATTTGGTTTTATAGTTTTATTTTTTGGAGACTAGGAGAGGGATTTGGGGGACTTTTATGAATACTTTGAGTGAGAAAGCTTTAATGGGGAGGCGGTATCTAATCCAACCCCAGTTGGCCTTTTGTCCTGTGGAACCGGCTTTAGTCTGGAGAGAAGTGTTAATAGAGGAAACTGATATTGCTTGGAGCACTAGTTTGAGTTAGCTCAGAAGGAAAGATTTTAGGCATTGATTGTTTAATCTAGTTTGTTGTGATGGTTTTACACAAAGGTTTAAGGCTTCTTGAATTGGATATAAATGAAGGCTAATTCAATTTGGGTGATTCCGCTTCCAATTTTCTTAGCTGCTATGTTATCAGACTGGAGGGCATGTCCGGTGTCATCAAGGTGATTTGATTTACTTTAAGGTTGTCAGTGAAAATCCAAAATTGAAACCATTTGAAGTGTTTGTTGATTAGTTGAACTGGTAATACAATTGGCAATTTGGTGAGAAAAAGTTCAATTGTAGTGTAGAAGGAGCCATTAAGAGACGCCTCTTCTAAGAAGAGGTGAAGGCTAAGTTAGAGTTCAGAGAGCTTAAGTTGCCTAAGAAAAGGAGGAGGGTGATTTGTATTGAGAGGAGGACTTTTAATTGGTGGTGACCAGCAAACCCACCAGGGGTTACCTTTTCGGAGAATTAGAAAAATTAAAGGGGCCTTTAGTGCCTTAGGCTTTTAACATGGGAGTGAAACAGTATTACGAGGAAATGAATAATAGGAAAAGTAGCCTAGAGAGATTGAAAGAAAGATTTAGGGGGGAAAGCCAGATAGCATTCTATAGTTCTAGGACATTGTGCATGTGAGCTAATGTGGCTGACCCTTCCATGTTTCTTTACTAGTACAAGTTGTGTAAAGTGAGAAAAATATTTGTGGGCACCAAAGGAATTCCTCATCTTGTCACCCATGATGCTCGTACCATCCGCTATCCTGACCCCCTTATCAAGGTGAATGACACCATTCGGATTGATTTGGAGACTGGCAAGATTACAGATTTCATCAAGTTTGACACTGGTAAGAGCCTCTCTGTTGCCGGGCATCCTTGTGAGCCTGAGCTTAAAGCACTATTTTTTGTGGCCCTGTGTGTTTTTAGTGTGAATTTAGTCAGGTGTGAGTTGCATGGGCTTGGGTATATTTGTTTGCTTTGTGTATGGTTTCAGGGTGATTCTGTTGTATGCCTGGTTAGCAACCCAAGCTAGATGCCTTTTAATGCAATAAAGGATTGCAGGGGGTTAGTGGGCAGCAATTCTTAAGTTTTAGAGACTACTAGCAACACATGACTCTAGTGTGGCTTTGTGTTAGTGGTGGGATTTGAGAAAGAACATTGTGAATAGAAAGGTAGTAATTGGAGAATGTATGTGCTCCAGTGCCCAATCCAAACTTTTACTTCAGTTCTCACATCTGCTCTATATACCTCAAGAAGATCCCTGTCAAATAGTGGGGTATTGGGGCACTGTGCGAAAGCCTGACCAAAAAGTACACCAATCTAATTGTAATAAGGTCCTCAAGTCCAAGCTGCCTTGCTCTGAGCAGATTCTTCCTTCCCATTTAGGCAACCTGTGCATGGTAACCGGAGGTGCTAACTTGGGAAGAATTGGCGTGATCACTAACAGAGAGAGACATCCTGGTTCTTTTGATGTAGTCCATGTAAAAGATGCTAATGGCAACAGTTTTGCTACTCGTCTTTCCAACATTTTTGTTATTGGCAAAGTGAGTATGTTTCCCTTTTCTCTGGCTCGTGGCTGGCTCTTCTCAACCTAATGTAAAACTTACCTAATGTAAAATTCTTCTGAATAGGGCTCAGAAAGAGCTGGGAGTGGGGCTTTTTCAGCTTTCATAGAATCATCAGTGACCTGATCATTTTGGTTGGTTAAAAAGTGCCAGCAGTGGAATGAATGTACATTACTAAGTGCTTTGATTATTTGTGCTTGCTGGCGGGGGGCAGGGGGAAATAGATTGATTAACTTTTACTCGGTAAGTTTAATAGAAAGGCCCCAGAAGCTCAAGTAGTGGGTAGCTTTCATAGGCCAGCATGTGAGTGTCTTAAAAGTGCCTGTTATTGTTTTCACAGACAGATTCGATTCCTTTTAATGAGGTGACAGGTTGCCTTGGCTTGTGGCATGGTTTTGATTATCATTTTCTTCTCCAGGGCAACAAATCATGGATTTCTCTTCCAAGAGGAAAAGGTATCCGCCTCACCATTGCTGAAGAAAGAGACAAGAGATTAGCAGCCAAACAGAGCAGTGGGTGAAATCTTACTAGGTGACATAGATGGGTGGAAGAGCCCTGATGCTTAAATAAAGATGATACAGCATGATTTAATTTACAGTTTTTACCTGTTTTATAACATGAAAAGTCAGGCAGGTTTAGGCATTCTGTGATGTTAATCTTCCTGAGGGGTTGTTAATTAAGGGAATGCTGGTTTATAGCAGATTTGGGGGGTTAAGGTTCACACCTTTTCGCCAACACCGAAGTGCCAATAACCAACACCACAATCTATTTTTCCGGAGTTAGGGCAGGACTTCGGTGGTACAGGAGGGAGAAGCAGCCAATCCCTCAGTTAAAGAGCCAGGGAAGTCCAGTGATAGGTCTCTTTGACTTGACTTTAGAATTCACCTACACAGTCAGGACCCTCCGCCCTGTTAAGTCCTCTTGCCTTTTCTGCTGTCTCACCATCATGGTCATTTATCATTTTCACTTGCAGACTATTCAGATTTAAATCCTCCCACCATAACAGTTTTGCAGTATCTTTACAATTTGCATGTCAAATGGTTGCCTCTGAGCCAGTGGAGGAGGAACTGGTTGGGCAAGTAATGGCCAGTAACCAGAGTTCTCCTGAACTCTGCCATCCCAGAGAGACTCAGGGTCCTTAGAACTTCTGCTTAATTGAGCAGAGGGGATTTCTGTAGGAACTATGGTCATCAAAATCTGGAAGAGGTGTTGACAAGATGTGTTGTCATACCCAGGGGACAGGAACTCATCTAGATAGGCCCTTCTGATGGGTTATGGGGTCAAGATCCTGTGATGCTTGCAGGAGACCCAGTACAGGCCCAAAAGAGCCAGAGGTTCCAGTCTCACCTAGGCAGAGCCCCCTGAATGTGCATCATCTTGCTAACTCACTTGCTATGCTTGTAGCTGTACTTGGTTTGTTCTCAGTCTCAGCCAATAAATGGTGGGGATTACATTAATTTTATTAAGGGACCAAAGCAAAGGTGGAGAATTGAGTGACAGCCTCCAAGTTGATTCCACCATGCAGTGGTTTCCTCGATACCACTTGGCTGGTTATCTTGCACAACTGGTGAATTTGGCTACAGTCTCCTTGCATCATGGAAATTCTTCATGCCATTTTAAATTTGTTTCATTGTTTAATTTAGAGTTGACCCTTGAGTTTAACTATTAACCTGTTGGCCAGTAAGTCAGTGTCATTACAATA
The DNA here is from genome assembly GCF_000260355.1 of Condylura cristata. Taxonomy (NCBI): domain Eukaryota; kingdom Metazoa; phylum Chordata; class Mammalia; order Eulipotyphla; family Talpidae; genus Condylura; species Condylura cristata. The sequence continues at coordinate 348,456 of NW_004567120.1, read as the reverse complement.
AGCTAGAAAAAAAAAGGTTAGTGAGGAAATGCATTTACAGTATGTTTAAATACTGTGACTTGCCATTTATAAGAAAATCCACTTACAAATGCACCTGTGCAGTTAAAACCCATGCCCGGGGTCAACTGTATTTGTCAAACTAAATAGGAGTATGTGTGGGTGTAGGCATGCATTTGTGCTAGCCTCAACATGGGAAACTTCCCGTTCTAATGTTCGTTGATATTGGTGGACTCGGCCAAAGCTACAAGTTATTTAAAAAGTGACTCATCTTCACGGGGCTATCCAAAGCTTCAGATTTAATGCAGAAACTTATAGAGCTGGAGTGATCACCACAGCAGGGAGGCAGACTTGGTCCTGAGGTGAAACTGACCTGTAGAGCTTGATAGGGCTTGTTTTAGTTGCCCTGTGACATCAGCAGGCTGGGTCTCAGACCTCAGTCACAAGGCAGCACAGTTCAACTTTGAGAAAACAAACAGGACATGAGTAGTGCCGTTTTTAAAAGGCTGTCTTGTCTTGATTTTTTAATATGTCTGTGCTCTTACTGCTAAACCACAGCTTAGTGGTTCCTGCAGCTGGTCTACACAGCAGTCGGTGCTACCCAGTTTTCCTCATCGTAAGTCACGGAAATTCCCTCTTAACCTGTTACAGCAAGTACTTCAGGCATGTCCTCAATTTGTCTCCTTTTCTCACATTCGATCACTCCATTTTATTAGGAAATCATGTCAGATAGGTCTTCAAAATATATCCAGACCCTATATTCGTGATACTTAGAAATTGTCTTCTGTGTGGTAATCATGAGTCAGAAATACATACTAGAAGATTTGCCAATGAAATAAGCAATTAAATGTAATGGGTGAGACGTTGAAGCTGGGTGATGGGCATGGGGGATTTGTTGAACTAGTCACTCCTGTGTATGTTTGACATTCTTAATAAATTTACAAAGGAACAAAGAATAGTGCAGTGTCTGCCCACCCCCTAAATGTTGGACAACTCATCACCTACATTGCTGCCATCCTAGTCTAACTGACTGATGGCTCTCACATTCTAGACTATAGCACTGGCCCTTGACATCTGATTACCATTTGCACCCTGCAGTCTCGGTCTGGCAGCCAGAAGGAACCCTGTTTAAAGTTAGGCATCAGGTCACTCGTCAGAGCCCCTGTATAACTGCTCCCACCTCACCTCACCCACTAATCCCTCAGTTCAAAATGTTCAGTTGCTGGTTTCCAGTTTCTTGAGAAGTGCTTAAGTGCCTTTTCACCTTGCACTGACTCCTTTTTTAAATAAATGTGTAGTTTATATCATCAAATAAGAGGTTTAGAGAAGTACAGTGGTCACAGACACCAGCTACATTCCACAATTAGAGCATCTTGCCATAGTTTATTTTAGACACATGTGCCTGTTTTTCTGCTCCCTAAATGGGTTGCAGAAATGCACTAAACTAATGCCATTTGCAGCAACATGGATGGAACTGGAATGGATTATGATAAGTGAGATAAATTAGGAGAAAGAAAAACACTGATGGTCTCACTTAATAGGGGAACTGAACCAAGGGTCAGGTAAAGGAAATTTTGAAGGTGAACCATAGCTCTGAGATATACAGTAGGGGAGGGAAAAAGGACAATGGGAGGGAAGAACACAAGGGATTGTGGTGATGGTGCACATGCGATGCAGTGGGAGAGTTGGGACTACACCTGAGGGGAGAAATGACCAAAACTAAGTTGCACAAGTGGTTGCAAGATCAGGCTGAGGAGGCAGCACCCGGACAAAAGGAGCAGAGGGGTAACCAAGGGCCAAGAAGCATGAGATCTGGGCCCATGATGCAGAGGGCAGGACTGAGGACCTCTAGTGGGAAGAGGAAGGAGAAAGGACCAGGTTATGGTCACTTCATGAACTGTTTGGATGAGCTGGACTTTGCTCAGTAGGGCCTGCCCACTGCCTTGCAAAAACAAGGCATGTGAGAAGACTCATGAGTGAGGGAAGTATGAATCTTGTTGAAAACTGAGCCAGAAAAGAAGGAACTCCATCTCTAAGAAGGTAAACACATTGTCGAAGAGGCAGATAGGAAGTGTGAGGAGGTGGCAGGTGGCTCAGAAGTCCATGAAAATTGAGAGGACTTGGCTGGCAGTGACTGTTGCTAAGAAATGGATGAGCAGATCATACTGGAGGACCAGAACCTGAAGTGTGAGTGCTGCTGGTGAAAAGCACACTCGGAAGACAAATAGGAAAGGAGAAAGATTTTTATTGAAAAGGAGGCAGCAACCACACTGAGTTTACTGAATAGCCAAGATGGAAAAGACAATTGATGCAGAAGATAAACTGAAATGCATCAAAGTGAAGCAACTGTGGACACAGGATGCTGAACCAGACTCTACTTCACCTGAAGGAGCTCTAGAGCATTCGAGTCCTACCTGCCACTATGCACCCACCCTCTGATCCCAAATCCACCGGGGTATGAAGCTGACTTTTAAACAGACTGAAGGTTGCTTCTCCCACGTCCTCTCCCACCTCCACTCCTACATCTTTTCCACTGAACTCTGTGCCTCTCCCAGAGGCTAATAAGCAACCTTGGAAAAAACATAATAAGGGGATGTGAGCACAATCAAGCCTCTTTAAGAGCATATTGTGATGTGCACATCTTGTAGTTAAGCTTTTTATGTTGTGATGTAGCAACCATTGGTAAAACAGTCCAAGTAATTCCACAGTTCTGAAACAGCAGTGGAATCCCTTTCTCACTTCTGGAAAGTAATTTCAGCTTACTGAATATGATCTGCTCCTTAAAGGAGGGAAAGGGGTGTGGGCCTGTCTTAGAAACAGAGCTAAGCAGAGCCAAACATCCCAGACAAAGACTCCACTGTGGGAAACCTCACTGCTAGGGGCAAAGTACTGGTCAAACTGACAAGATTCAGGTTTTCAGTTTTAAAGTGTCTTTTTGGCAAGTGTTTCATTGATTGGTTGGTTTTTCCCATCAAAAGTGACCAAGCAAATTAAGATGGTGAGACCTCTGAGATCAAACCCTTGCTCTATCTTTATCCCCATTCCAACCCTTAGAGACTGGATCCTGTGCCCCTTACGTTGAGGTGACCACATATCTGCTTTCTTGCATCCCTGAAAAAAAGAAAAGGAAATTGTTTTTACCACTGATTTAGCCATATGAAACAGCTCGCCGTCCTTTTTCTTGGTCTGAAGCTGTCTCTAAAAGTGTCATCTTTTAGATAAAAAGTGCTTTTTATCTGAGTGATGGAGAAATCTTGAATAGCTTATGCATAAAATGTTTCATACTATTTTGAAACTTGGCTTCTTTGGGGTTGGGGCATAGTGGCCTCCCCATTTGGCTATATGAGTTATCTACATTTTGGCTTGGCATTGTGCTGATCTTCAGAATTTTCCTTCCCTACCCAAAGCTCCCCCTCCTTTTTTGTGAGCTCTGTTAAGTGTGCATCCTGCAGCTCAGTCACTTAAAATTGCTTTCCTTTGGTATATTCTCTTTGGGGGCCCCCTGGAAGAAAGAGAAACCAATAGTACAATTGTTTTGATACTGGAAATTGGCATATGTCTTTTTGAAATAAAGATCAAGTCCCTTCAGCCCTTAGGAAAAACGAAAACAAATTGCTGAAGACATCATGACCTTGGGTTCCTGGCACTTAGAGATGGCAAGTACTGGCTCTCCCAGCCTCTGTTCCAAGAACTGCTTTTCATGTTAACTTGTGTATCAACTAGATATCCAGGAGAGATGCTATCTTTTCAAATAGGAAGTCTCCATTCTGAATCAGGGGAATCCACCTACTTACCCCAGGTTGCTGGGCCTGAAAAATTACCCAAGCATAAAAAACAATGAAAATGGGCCCTCCTTGGTGGTGCAGCGGGTTGAAGCAAAGCACTACAAAGCCTCTTCAGCACCAGTTCCATACCTGGCCCATGGGGGTGAAAAAGGGGGGAAGACCACATAGTGCAGCAGACCTCCCCTTTCTCACCTGCTGCTCCCCTCAGCCATGTACTTTGTCAGTCTGCCTGTTCTGCTCCCCACTCTGTCTCTGGTGAATCCTCTCACCGCCCCTGCACCCCTGGCCTGTACCCCAGTTCTGTATGCATAAGTAAATCTTTTTAAAAAAAACTCAAAAATGTTTGGTTTGGTCACAAAGGAGTTTGTGGGTAAATTTTCTATACCATTTTTGACTCCTGGGAATGTTGTACTGTTTGGACAATAAATAATAACAAATATTGCTCCCAAGAAATGACTTATTTAGCCGACAGCAACAGGAAGAAGAAACTTTCCAAGAGTGAGAAACTTTTCAGTTTATTTATTCCTGGGCGCCAAGCTTGTTAGCTTTTCTAGCAAAGATGAGCGTGTGTAATCAGTGGTGTGCTGGTAAAAGATTAACTCTCTGGGAAATACGTACAGTATGTACATAGACTTGTGATACATTTTACTGTTATAAATTATGTATAACAATTTATAAGTGATAATAAAAATATGTAATACTCTTTATTGTGAATTCCATATAACTAGCTGCTTCTTACAAAACACTTCCGTTGACTTTTGTCAAAACTCTTGTATCCATGGCCAACCTATGATTATGTTTATAATCGACAAAAAAAATAATGTTCTGACAAGAGTGTAGGTTGATATTTTGTTGGCTTTGGCATTAACAAATAAATATGAGGGCCAGCCCTGGTGGTGCCGTGGGTTCAAGCCTAGTTCAATGAAGCTATCCACAGCCACTGCAGCATGAGTTCAATCCCCAGCCAGGGCGGTGACCCACATGGCATGGCAGAACTCTCCTGACCTGCCCACTGCTCCCCTCAGCAGTGTATTTCAGTAGATCTGCCTGTTTTGCTCCCCACTCGGTCTCTACTGAAATCTCTCAATTCCCACACCTCTGGCCTGTACCACAGTTTTTCTATGCATAAATACATTTTTTATTTTTTAAAAGATTTATTTATGCATACAGAAACTGGGGTACAGGCCAGAGGTGCAGGGGTGGTAAGAGGATTCACCAGAGACAGAGTGGGGAGCACAACAGGCAGATCGATGAAGTAAACTGCTAAGGGGAGCAGCGGGAGGGTCAGGAGAGGTCTGCCGCGCCATGTGGGTCACCTCTGGGGTGGGGATCGAACTCATGCTGAAGTGGCTTTAGCTTCTTAGTGTTGTGCTTTAACCTGCTGCACCACCAGGAAGGGCCACAACACAATTTTTAAAAATTCTATTTCTCATTGATAAAAGTAGAAAATTTGGAATAGAGGCTTCACAAGGATAGAAACTAGAGGTGGAGATAGAAATGATTAAAGTAATTATTAAACCAGCTATGGAAATCTTTAGGCACAGGAAATCTTTAGGTATGGACTGCTTTAGAAATGGACATAGTTGTGAAGCTGGTTGTGTTATATTTTTAATATAATTTATTTATATACAGATTTTATATCTTTGTTCATTTTTGTATAGTGTTTGCTTCCTCCTCTCAGGTGTAGTCCCCATAGAATTCCCACCACCAATTCACATGTGCACCATGGCCATAGTCCTTGTGCTCTTCCCTCCCCCCTTCACTTCTCTCCACCTCATAATGTCTCTGATTTATAGGTGCCTGCTAATTTTGGGTTTTATTATTTTTACCCTTGATCCCTTATCTGGGTGCCCTATATTCCTCCTATAAGTGAAACCATATAATTTTTTTTTATTCCTTCTGTCTTACTTCACTGAGCATAATCCCTTCCAGCTACATCCATGTTGCTGCAAATGGCATGGCCTTGTCGTTCTTGACCGCTGAGTAGTATTCCATTATGTATATATACCACTTCTTGATTCAGTCATCTATTTTTGGGTATTTGAGTTGTTTCCATAGCTTACCTATTATAAATAGTGCTGCAGTAAACATAGGGGTGTAGGTTTCCTTTTGAATTAATGTTTTTGTGTCCATTGGGGAGTTCCTTAGGAGTGGAATTGCTGGGTCATATGGTAGCTCCATTTTTAGTAGTCTGAGGAACCTCCACTCAGCTTTCCATAATGGTTGGACCAGCTTGCATTTCCACCAGCTGTGTAGGAGAGTCCCTTTTTCTCCATATCCTCACCAACATTTGTTGTTGCTGGGTTTTTGTTTTTGTTTTTTTTTTTAAATATAAGCCATTCTCACCAGTGTAAGGTGGTATCTCATTGTGGTTTTGATTTACATTTCCCTGGTATAATGGATGTTGAACATTTTTTTCATATACCTGTTGGCCATTTGCATATTCTTGGAGAAGAAAACACAGCCCACTATTAAGTTTTATTTCCATTTTATAGTTTTCTCCATCACTTCTTTAACCTCCTTAACAATCAACAAAATGATTAAGTCCTGATTTGTAATGTACCAATTTCTGTGACTGATTTCAGTTTACCACCATGATGTCTTTGAACAGGGAGCTGGGGAAGAGGCACAATTGCACACCATCATAGTATTTCTACCATGCAGATTCAATAGGCATAAATAACCTCAAGGACACAGATATTAGTAAAATAATTAGGAAGTGATGAGCTTTAATATCTACTAATTATTATCGATTACTTTATAGTAAGTTGCTATGTTAAGTTTCTTAATTGTTTTAATATTTGTAATTTTTAAAGTTTTTAATAATAGCTATTTTTTACAAAGGACTTGCAAAATTCCTGAAAACATAACAATTGGCTCTCATAAGCTGGTATGAGTTGGTTGCAGTACAACACAATGTGTGCTGTCATGCAACTCAACTGGCTGCCCTGGTCCTGATGCATTTGTCTCCTCAGCACTGTGCCATCCTCCGCTTCTCAGTCACCTCAGTCACAGGTGGCTTCATCTGCTTCCACCCTGATTTTCCTCTTCACTGCTGCCTGATCCCTGGAGACCAGCTTGAATTGTGTCACTTCCTCTTCAAAACCTCTTGGTCAAATATAGATCCAGTTCAGATTCCTTGGGCTGCCCTCACAAGACCTCCCAAATGTGTTCCCAAACTATTTTCTTGATAGGACAACACAGTAGCGCCCAACTCCCAGGTCTCTTACTCACCATGACATCTTTCCTGGATGTCTGACCTATATGGTCTCTGGCCATCTGGACATCTCCATCTCTTGGCTGATCCCAAGACACCTCAAACTCAGCGTGTTCTAAATAGAACTCTGAGTTTTCCCCATCCTCAGCTTTCTACTACTGTAGTCCCTGATTTTCATGTGGACCTTCACTTGTCTCCTGTTCTCATGTCTCTTCATATTTGTTGAATATTTTTCCTTCCAAGAACATTTTTCTTCTGCACCACTCCTGCTTGCACCCCCCATACTTAAAATTTTTTTTCTAGCTAACTGTCACTCATCCTTCATGCCTCAGCTAAGATGTGGCTTCCTTTGGAAAATCTCTGGAAAGGTTACTGGCCCACAGCATATGGTTTTCCTCTTCTTTCCTCATAAAACTTGCCATACGGTATTAAAATTTTCTAACTGACTGTCTCCCAAGGGAGACAATGGAGTCTATGAAGCTCATCTTGCTTGCCACTGTATCCCCAGTATCTAGCCAAGCTGCTGATACATTTTGGGCACTGAATGACTAACTGAATAAATGAATGAGTAAATGAATGAATGAGTGAATGAATGACAAGTATATCCTGCAGTTCCTTTACAAACCCTCTTTTCCATCTGCTGGGTTTCATCACTGTTACCCAAGTATACCTTGTACTTTTTCACTCCCCCCCTCAAAGAAAAATAGCAAAACAAATATAGTTCTTGCTTGTGCTTGAGGAAACAAGGTCAGAACATGTAACCTTCTGAAATTGGAACTAATAGAATCAACATTGAATAGATGAGCTCAGCCATCTGCAAAATAATTCACTTTAAAGGTTGGTTTGTTAATATGGTACCAATAAGACAAGGGTGCTTCTCAGGTCTCTATGGTGACCAGCATGTTGCCACAGGCTGGGAACCTGCCAAATATAAAGCAAGCAATAATGTCAATCAATTGTAACCTGATTGCTAGAGATAATGCTGTATAAACAGGAGGGCCCTTGTCTAGATGGGATCCTAAAAAGAGTTGAGGTAAAGAAAAACACATTTTCTATATTTAGTAATCATTAAGTGCTACATGGTTTACAGTTTAAAAAGCACCACCACGTGTTACCTCAGTAAGTCTCCACTGATCATCTCATTAAGTGGGCCTTGTCAGTGTACAGATGATGAAAACAAAAATGACTTGCCCTTACTTCCCACTTCCTTCACTGCTACTCACACCTTTACTAAGCCCACAGGGAATGAAAGGGTTGTGATCTTGAGGATAGAATTACTTCTAGGGCAGACAAAGTTCTTTCTTTAAAAAAAAAAAAGATTTATTTGTGCATACAGAACTGGGGTACAGGCCAGAGGTAAAGAGGGTGAGAGGATTCACCAGAGACAGAGTGGGGAGCAGAATAGGCCGACTGATGAAGTACACTGCTGAGGGGAGCAGCGGGCGGGTCAGGAGAGGTCTGCCGCGCCATGCGGATCAGCTCCCGGGCAGACGGGGATCAAACTCATGCAAGTGGCCCCAGCTTCTCAGTGTTGTGCTTTAACCCGCTGCGCCACCAGGGAGGGCCAAAGTTCTTCATTTTTTAATGCAAATTTTACTTATTCACTGGTTCATCTGTGAAGCTTATCAAGGGCATCTAGGATGTGTGGGGCACTGTGATTATTGACCGGGATTTATTTTTTATTTATTATAATGAGGTAACATTGTTTTCTAACACCATATATGATTTGGAAAGTTTTTTTTTAAAGATTTATTTGTGCATACAGATCTGGGGTACAGGCCAGAGGTGCAGGGGTAGTTAGAAGATTCACCATAGACAGAGTGGGGAGCAGAACAGGTTGATTATCGAAGGGAGCAGCGGGCAGGTCAGGAGAGGTCTCCTGCACCATGTGGAGGTGTCTTTAGCTTCTTAGTGCTTTGCTTTAAACCACTGCACCACCAGGGAGGGCCTTGATTTAGAAAGTTTTTGAGGTAACCAGATAGTCAATGGACCAACACTGGCTCACTCTGATTCTGTGCTCAGTAGCATTTGCCTTTGAAGAGTCCTGGCTCAGGGCCTTGGGCCCCCTGAAGGGAGGTAGGGCAGTAAAGGAGGGAGTATTGCTGCTAGGTTGATCTCTTGTTCATTCAGCAACATTTATTGTACAATTATTATGTGCCCCACAGTACTAAAACCTTGGGGGTAAAGTGGCGAATAAGACACAGACCTTTTCACCAAGGTAATGGTCAAATTCTAGAAGTCTTACAGGTAAATAATTATTAACATAGTGTGACTGATGCTCTGAGAAGGGAAGCACAAGGTGCTCTGGGGGCCCATAGAAGAGTCGTCTAGACTGTGGGGGGAGGGAGACTGGGCAGGCTTCCCAGAAGAATCCATGCCTGAGCTGATGCCTGCCAAAAGACTTAGCAAGACAAAAAGAGATTGAAAGACTCAGAGGATGGGAAGAGGAATACTTTTTAGAGAGAAAAAGTGAAAAGGATAATTGTGGAGGACGAGTAGAAGATAATGAAAGGCAAGGGAATGGTGGGGGTTGTGAGAGATAAGGCCGGAGAGATGATCATGCAATCCAAATGAACATAACACATAATAAAATATAATAAAATTCTTGCTTCTAATCACTAGTTGATTGAATCAATAGTGATCTATATGGCTGATACCGATAACTGTATAATCATAAGATCTCACTTTCAGAGAATGATGAAAGCACATCAGGGTAGAGCATGGAACTAACTGTGTTCGTTACAGGTAGCCATTGCTATTGTCCTTCTTTACAAATGAGAATATTAAAGATTAGCGAGGTTAAGAGGTGTAAGTAAAAAAAGGACAGACATGAGCATTATATAATAACTAAGGGTCTCTGCAACAAGAAGATATAATGTTCATAAAGATATATATGCACCAAATTATGGTGCACCAAGCAATTACTAATAGAATTAGAGAGATGGCAACAGCAAAATAATTGTGAGGGTTTTAATCCTCCACTTACAAGGCAGAATAAAAAAGCAAAATAGTGTTAAATGATGAGCTTAATAATATAGGCTTGAGAGACATCTACACAACACTTGCTTCAACTAAAAACAGCTGCATAAACATTTTTCTCAAGTATACATGGAACATTCTCAAGAATAGATCATATGTTGGGAAACAAGTCAATTATTGATAGTCTTAGAAAACTGAAATCATACCAAGCATTCTTTCTGATCGTAGCACTATAAAACTAGAGATGAACTACAAAAAGAAAACTGGAAAAACCTCAAACATTTGGAGATTAGACAACATGCTACTCAATAACCACTAGATTAAACAGGAAATTAAAACAAATTAGTAAATGTTATAACTAATAGAATATTTGATTACTGAAAATGAGGACACAACTATCAGAATTTATGGTACGTAGGAAAACTGATATTACGAAGGAAGTTAATTGCAACATAGGCCTCCACTCAGAAGCAAGGAAAATCCTAAACAGATAATTTAACATTACCAAAATAATTTGAAAATAGTCTGTTCAGATCTGCTGTCCATTTTGTAACTATGTTGCTATCTTAAAAAACTAAAGACTGAAACATCACAAGATCCACAATTGGTTCTATTTTGGGGTCTTTATCTGAAGAACATGAAATCATCAACTCAAATATGTGTGCATGTGTGTGTGTGTGTACACACATATATACTTATACATACACACAGATGTAAATGTGTGCTTCACAATGTTTATTGAGGCACTCTCCACAATAGCTAAGACACGGAAGCAAGCTAGAGGCCCAATGACATGATTGGATGGAGAAGATGTGGTATATTCATACCATGGAATGCTATTCAGTTATAGGAAAAGATGAAATGGCACAATTTGCAGCAAAATGGGAGGAATTTGAGGGGTTTTCCAAAGATAAGTGAGGCAGAAAGATAATGACAAAAACTGGATGATTTTACTTATAGTAGTTATGCAAAGAAACAAAGTAGATGAGTTGAAAAAGCAAAATAATTATAAACTGGTGTCATTGATCATCAAGCTTTGGTTTCAGTAATTAAGAGGGAGGTGAGAGGGAGATGGACCAAAAGGGTATCAGGAGGAAGAAGTGTCTGAAAGTTATACCGGCTATTAGGTGGCTGGATTGACATCACATCAAGGTTTAATACAGACTCCAGAATGCATTCTGTTAAACACCACTTCATCAGACATGTATAGGAATATGGACTAATCCAGGGAGAAAGAAAGACATCAAAGAATATTGTGTAGGAAGAGATGCCAACTTTTGTTTTTGAAAGCTCACTGTGATTGCAGGGTGTAGGATGGCCTGGAAGGGGGAGAAGAGAGGAAGAGAGTGCATGCAAAACCTTTGCCTTTTCCTTCATCTCTCAGATGGTAGTGGCTTGGACAAGAGAGGTAGAGGTGAGGGTGGAGAGAACGGAGTGGATTTATGAGGTGTAAGTGAGGGAACATGGGGACTGAAATCAAGGAAAAGTTGAGAAACAGTCTTGGGGTCTGGCTTAAGCAAATGGATAAATGGCAGAGCCAAAGCTTGAGAAGAGGAACATTGGAAGGAGGAAGAAGTCTGAGGAAGGAAGATACCTGTGGAGTTTACACCACAGGTGGAACATGAGGACCTGGAGATACACTAAGGATGAGAGTTCTGGGAGGTAGTGGAAGAGATGGTTCTAGAATTCACAGGAAAGTTCTACATCAGGTGTCAGGATAAAGAAGGTGATTCCAGTCATGGAGGGATGAAGTGTCCCTCATGTGCAGAGGAGGGCAAGGACTTTCTCCTATCACTGTTGGCAGGAGGACAGAGTGAAAAGTCTTTGGCTGCAAGGAAATACAAAGGGTCTGCTTGACCCTGTGGGGAGAGATAACTGCAGGCCTAAGGTAGAGTTGAGATTTTAACTCCTTGAATTGAAAGAAACTTTGGGGGCCCTGTAGCGCAAGGGTTAAAGCACAGCACTATGAAGCTATCCACACACTGAGTTTGATCCCCTGACAGGGAGGTGACCCACATGGTGCAGCAGACCTCTCCTGTCTTGCTCCCCTCAGCAGTGTATTTCAGTAAAATGCTTGTTCTGCTCCCCACACTTTCTGGTGAATCCTCTCACCTCCAGCACCTCTGGCCTGTACCACTGTACCCCAGTTCTTGTGCGCATGAATAAACAAATATTTAAAAAAAAAAAAGAGCCTTTGGAAGGTCTTTAGTTCAAATCTTATCTATGCATCCCCCAAAGAGAGATACTGGACAGTACCACTGCACTCACATATCTTGCAACAAGAATGTAGACTTGAAGCTGGGTCTGCAGGCATGAGGGCTACTGGGAGCCGATCGATCCCAGCCTCTCAACTCATCCCAGTGCCCCTGTGGAAACATGGTTCTCATGTGCACGACATGGGTTTGATTCAACCATTTGAAGAATCAGTGGAACACAGAGGTTAAACATATGGCCTTTGCAGTAGTAAGAGTGCCTGTGTTCAAAATTCCAACAACATTCACTCTTTGACATTGAGCAAGTCAGCTCACCCTGCCCCCAATTATCAGCTTTCCATCTGTGAAAGGGAATAATAATGGTACCATCATCATAGCATTTGTTGTTGAAGATAAAATGAACTTGAACATTTCCTGGCATGTAATAAACTCTATGGAGCGTTAGCTGATCCTAGCCAAGAATAATGTGTCTGACCCACTGCAGTTTCCAAATCCATATTCCCTAGGGTCTGATTGTTCAATAAAATTGCTTAGGGGAATCATAAAACAGGAAAAGCAACAAAAGTGGGAAAAGATATACTGGTGGATAATTCAAAGATCTCCATCAAAGTAGACGTCACACAGAAAATCAGACCTTGATTGGACTTTCTTCACCTTTTTACAGCCTGGTATAATTTTTACTCTGAGTATTGAGAGTGGTGTGGAGTGAGGGACAGAAGCAGCCTCCGAGTTCTTTTCAGTACATACAGCCTCCAACTCATAGTCTCAGGTGGTAAGACCATTTAGGCCGTGCGTGAAGTCTGTAAGGAGTCATTTATATCATTCTTAGTAGAGGTGGGGAAAAAGGATCGAAGAGGTAAAAAAGTTGGGCCAAGTTCACACAACTAATAGGGATGAGACCAGATGGAACCCGGGCAGTCTTCTGTCAAAACGCTCACTCAGTGGGGAGTGGATATGTGTGTATGTTTCTGGTGGGTTTCTTTTGCCTGAGCCTTTTGTCCCAAGTCAGGAGAATTCATGCTTTTGTTTAAAGAGTAAGGGATGAGGGGGCTCGTGGGGTAGGCCCCAGGTTAGGGTGATTTTGGCCAGAATGCAAAGATGGCGTGCTAGGTCTTTTAGAAAGCCCCTTCCTTGGGGGTCATATGTTCAAAATGAGTGTATGTATGGCTGGGGCGGGGGTGCTGTCCTGGACAGTGGCCAAGCCAGATGTTTGTTGTGTGACTCCACATGGCGCAGCACTCAGCAACTCCTCTGCGTGCTGGGAATTAGTGTACTATAGTTACAACCACCTTCACATGGTAACATAGAAGCTGTCAAAGATCCTCTGGACCAAAGCCAGCCCAAGGCAGAGCCAGGAGGTGGGAAATTGGCCTTCCACCTTCTCATATCCACTGTTGGGGCCCCTTTCCCTGCATGTGAAGTTCTTTCCCTCTCACTCCCTCCACGCCCAGGCACTCCCTGTTCTCCAGCCACCTTCCCCAACCAGGGGCACCTACTCATTTCCCCTGGCCTCTTATGGAGGATGGCCCTTTCGCCTCTCTTTTCCTCTTAATAAAAGCCCCATTCATTCTTTACAATCTCTTCCCATCTCGGCTTCATGGTGAAACTTCTCTAACTTCCACAGAAAGGGTAGGACAAGAGGGCAAGTGCTGAGGGAGCAACACCACGGTGCCAGGTGTGCAGCTGGGGGTTCTACATACCTCACCTCATTCAATCATCTCTACAGGCTTGATAGGAATCCAGGTTCAGAGATGGGAAGCAACTTGCCCAAAGTCACACAACTAAGGGCAAAGGTATAGCACAATTGAACTCCTGAGCCTGAAGAAACTTAAAGTCTTGGGCCCTCCCTTGTGGCACAATGGGTTAGAAGGCAGCACTGCAAGCTGGCCACAGCCACTTCAGTATGAGTTCGATCCCTGGCCCTGGAGGTGATCCTCATGGCACAGCAGACCTCTCCTGTTTCATCCACAGCTCCCCTTCAGCACTGTACTTCGTCAATCTGCCTGCTGTGCTCCTAACTATCTCTGGTGAATCCTCTTACCCCTCCTGCACTTCTGGCTTGTACCCCAGTTCTGTATGCATAAATAATCTTTTTTTATAAAGAAACTTAAAATCTCTCCAGTTCATACCACACTGCCTATCCCAAAACATGTTCCTCCTTGATCATCTCTGACTCCTCTCCTTTGTGCCACTCCCTGCCATGTCCAATTCATCAGCAAATTCTATTGGCTGTGCCTTCAAAATGTACCCAGAATCCACCACTTTTCACCATATCCACAGGAGATAGCCTGGGCTAAGCTTTCATCATCTTCCAGCTGGATAAGTGTAGTGGTACCCCAAATGACCCTTTGCCTCTAACCATACTCCTAACTGCTTCACCCCTGACCTTCATACCTCAGTTCCTGCCACCAGGTCTATTCATCACACAGAGGGCAGAGGAGTACCATAAAACATAAATTAAATCGTATCATTTCACCTCCAAATTCTGCAGTGGCTCTCACTTCATTTGCAATATATGCTGGTGACATGGCCTGAGCACTGTCTCTTTCCCAGCCTGCTGCCTCTTACTCACTCTTCTCTGGCTAAACTGGACTCACTGTTATTCCTCCCACACACCAGACATACCCTCCCTCGCCTTAGGGCCTTCCTACCGTGTCTTTGGCTGGAATGTTCTCGGATATCTGCATGCCATGCTGCCTCACTTCCTTCACATCTTTCAAATGACACCTTCTCAAGATTCTCCCAACACCCTGTATGCAACTGCAACCCCCACCTATTCCACCCACACTTCTATTCCTACTGACCTGTTTTATTTTTCTCTCTTAGTTTCATGTGTTGCTACCATGATAGTTCACTTTATGTGTCAACTTGAGTGGGCCACCAGGTGTCCAGATACTGGTTAAACTACTTCTGGCCTTGGTTGTGAGGGTGTTGCCAGATGATATTAATTTCCGAATTGGTAGGCTGGGAAAAGTAGATTATCCTACTTTCACATGGATGGGTCTTAGCCATGGAAGGGCTGAATACAGTAAGAGGCTGAGTAAAAGTCATTACTGCCTGTCAGTCTTGGAGCTAGGACATCACTCTCCTCCGCCTTTTCACTTGACCTGGAAGGATACCATCAACTGTTCTGAGTCTCCAGCCTGGCAAATGCAATTCTTGTACATTTTTTAAAAGATTTATTTATTTATGCATACAGAACCGGGGTACAGGCCAGAGGTGCAGGGGCGGTGAGAGGATTCACTAGAGACAGAGTGGGGAGCAGAACAGGCAGATCTATGAAGTACACTGCTGAGGGGAGCAGCGGGCGGGTCAGGAGAGGTCTGCCGCTCCATGTGGATCTCCTCCGGGGCAGGCGGGGATCAAACTCATGCAAGTGGCCCCAGCTTCTCAGTGTTGTGCTTTAACCGGCTGCACCACCAGGGAGGGCCCTTCTTGGACTCTTCATCCTGAAAACTTTCATGAACCAATTCTTTGTAGTAAATCCCTTTATTATAGGGCAAGGTGAGGCATCTGAGATCCCCAAACTTGCATCATCTAAATGGGTTCTGCCTTCTGTCACATCAAAACAAAACTTACTCTAGTGCATAAGGCCTTCAATGAAAAAGGAACTTTATTTATTTATTTATTAGTTTTTAAATATATTTATTTTATATCATTCTTCATTTTGTGCATTTTTCCATCTCGGTTGTAATCCCCAAGACTTCCCACCACCAATTCACCCATGTGCCATCAACATAGTCCCGTGTGCTCTTCCCACCTTAGTTTGATCCTATTCCCCTTTCCACCCTGTAAAATGTCCCTGATTTATAGTTATTTGTTTTTCATTTTTACTTCATTAAAATTGCCTTCTTCCCCCCTCCTAATCCTTGATGCTCCTTCTATGAGTGAAACCACCTGATATTTTCCTTTTTCTTTCTGGCTTATTTCACTAAGCATGGTCCCTTCCAGTTCCATCCATGTTGCTGCAAAAGGCACGAGTTTATCTTTTTGATTGCTGAGTAATATTCCATTGTATGTATGTACCACATCTTAATTCAGTCATCTATTTTGGACATTTGGGTTGATTCTACATCTTCCCTATTGTAAATAGAGCAGCAAAAAACAGGGGTGCAGGTGTACTTTTGAATCAATCTTTTCATGTCCTTTGGGTAAATACCTAGGAATGGGATTGCTAGGTCATATGGAAGCTCCATTTTTAAAAAGTGGGGCAGTGAGAGCATTTACCACAGCCAGAATTGGGAGCAGAACAGGCAGACTGACGAAGAACATTGCTGAGGGGAGCAGCGGGCAGGTCAAGAGAGGCCTTCTGTGCCATGTGCGTCACCTCCAGGGCGGGGATCGAACTCATGCTGAAGTGGCTTTAGCTTCTTAGTGCTTTTCTTTAACCCGCTGTGCCACCAGGAAGGGCCTAGAAGCTTCATTTTTAGCAGTTTGAGATGTCTCTAAACAACTTGCTATGGTGATTGGACCAGTTTACATTCCTACCAGCAGTATAGGAGAGTTACTGAAAAAGGGGCTTTAATACAACTATGCATGATACCGAGAAGAGAAGAGAAAGATTATAGTTTCCTAATAAAGCACCCAAAGTTACCCATCTCCTCATGGGTAAATGTCCAGCCAAACAGGGTTGGCCCAAAGCAGGGGACCCAGAGGGAAGGGACAGAAGGGGCCAGGCAAACCTGGAAGGAAAAAAGCAAAATCAACATGAAGATAATAGCTGCCACTGTCAACCTCCTATTGGGTCTCGTCTCTTACCCATGTCTGTTTCAAGTGTCTCCTTTCATGTCTCCCAGGTCTCTGGTACAAGTCCAAGGCTGAGAAGCAAGTGAAGCTTTTTCACAGGTCACCCTGCCTCATGTGCCTCCTCAAGGGCTTCTTGAATTCCATCTCTCTCCACTACTCTTCAGCCAGGTCTTCTTTTCTCTGGAGGTCAGTTGCTGGAAGCTTCTTTTTTCTTTCTTTTTTTTGAAGCAGGAACCAGACTCTAGACAGGGGATCGCCTCTTGGGATGTAGGGAAATAGGAAATGCCACATTTTTCCAAGACTCATGGTCCCCAGGCATGCAGCCATAAAACACCAGTCTTGAGGTGCAGTTTATACACAAGGCCCCTGTAACACTTATGTATATCAACACATACTATTGGTTCTGTTTCTCTGGAGAACCCAGATGAATCCACCAACTGACAGCATACTTTAGTTATTTAAATTTTTTGTTGTTGTTGTCTCCCTCCACACCAGCATAAACTTCATGAAGGCAAGGCTTTTTGTCTGTTTTATTCACTGCTATATCCTCAACACAATGCCGGGTCTGTAGTAGGCACGTAAGAAATATGTTTGAATGAATGATGGCCCTTATTTGGTTCATTGTTTATGTGTGTTGTTTTGTTGTTTCCCTGGGGTCTGTGAACCACTCCACTACACAAACTGGCCTTTGAATCTTCAGTGCTAGGCAAAGTGCCCACCACCAGAAGTGCCCAGTACATATTGAACAAGATGCCTTGTTATGATCCATCCAGAACATTCCATTTTCCAGAACCAAACAGGACAGAGCCCCTCCCCGCACCAGTTCAGGAAGACCCTGCACTGCTTCCTCCCCTCTTCCTGAAACCCAGCTTTTGCTTCTGTTCCCTGTGCCATGTCCACCCCCCTTCCGCCTCCTCAGGGGCCTGGGTACAGCCTATTATCTGGGGGCGGTGATGATTGCGAGTAAATTGGAAGTTGTCTTGCACAGGACTATGTCTCACTCAGGTCAATTTGTAAGCTTCCTGGGCACTTGTGACACTCCAGAAATGCCATAGCAACAGCAGGGCCGCTGGGCTCACGGAACACAGAGGCCGAGGGGGTGGGGGGGAACACGGGCACCGTTCCTTAACAAGAACGGGCGGGCAAGGGCGAGGGCACCGCGCTGCAGGGAGCTGCCGCCTCTCTGAGCCTCGGTTTCCCAGTTGGTAACATGGGAATAATAACCCACACGCAGGATGTTGTGGGGGAAGAAATGAGATAATGGCTTGAACAGTTTGTAAAACTGTAAACCCAGAGCTGGCTATTAATACAATGACTATTCTTTTTCGTGGTATTGTCTCCCCCCTCCCCAGCCCGCTTTTCTGCAGCTCCCCCCTGCCCGCCTCGCCTCCACCCTAAGCAAGTGCCTGCCAGATTCCCCCGCCCAGGAGTGAGGTCCTGCTGGCCCTTCTTTGTTCGGTGCAAAAATTACGGCCCCTGGAACACCTTTTAGCGATGAGGCCCACAGAGACACCGCCAGCTCATCCCGCGGGGGCTGAGCCTCCGATTAAATTGTCACTCTGCCTCTTGGTCATTCAGATTGTCTGGGTCGAGGCCAGCTGGAATTAGTGACAAATTTGAAGAGGAGAATATTGACAAAGAAAAGCTGTTTTATTGCCTGCAACGACACAAGATAATTCAAAGGAGGCTCTCCAAGTGTTTCCAAGGAGAGCTTTAGTTACTGAATAGATAAGACTTTTTTCCTAATTGTTTGAATACACTGCAGTCTTTAAAATCAGTTTTGTTCCCCTCAAGGAGCTGAAAAACAGTCCTTTATCCTTGAATCACTTTCTCCCTCTCTAAATCTGAGAGCATGACCAGAAGGCTTTGGAAACAAGAAAGCGCTATTGAACTATTCATTTATTCCAAATATCTTTTAAGCACCTATAATGTGCCAGAACTCTAGTAGGTATTGGGGATACAGGCATGCAGCCAATGTTCCAGAGGAAAGACAGGCAATATGGAAGTAAAGAGAGAAAGGAGATACTTTGAGTAGTAAGGGTACTCTAGGATATAAACAGGAATTTAATGGACAGCTATGTCCATTAAAAGATGGGCCAAGAAATGTCTGACAGAACACATGACTGAGCCATCTGATAAGAAGGAGCCAGCTGTGTTAAGATTTAGGGGAAAGTACTGCCAGAGGGACTAGCAAATGCGAAGACCTTGTAGTGGAAATGGGCTTGGTTGTTTGAAGAAGGGAAAGAAAGGATTCGGTTGCAGTGAATTAGACAGAGGATGAGATTTGCATAGGTCTGGTCAGTAGGGACTTGCAAGCCATGGTAGGGAGTACGGATAGTACTTTCACTGCACTACAAACTCATTGAAAGGTGTTAAGCAAAGGAGTGACATGATCTGGCTTGTATAATTTTGAAAGACTACTGGCTGCTGTTTGGAGAATGGCTTGGATTTTCCTAATAAGAAAAATGAACTGGAACACAAGAACAGAAGTAGGGAGGTCAGTTAGGAAACCACTGGTAACACCAGAAGGCTAGGCTTGACGGCTTGCGTTTCGGTGGGTAGAGAATTGGAGGGACTTTGGGGGTGTGTGTATATATATACATATACATATATATATGTATATGTATATATATATACACATATACATATATATGTATGTATGTATATACATATACATATATATATGTATATATATGTATATGTATATGTATATATATACATATACATATATATATGATTTAATTTATTTTTGTGTAGAAGAACTGGGGTGAACAGTGGTGTGGAAGTGAGGGGGTGAAAGGATTCCCAGAGACAGAATGGGGAGCAGACAGGTGGATTGACTGAAATCCACTGCTTAGGGGAGCAGCAGGTGAGACAGAAGAGGTCTGCTGCACAGTGTGGGTCAGCTTCCTGGCCTGGGATTGAACTCAGGCTGTTGTGGTGGGCCTTCACAGTGGTAGCACTAGCACTGAGACTTATCCCCTAGGCCACCAGGTATATATTTTTTCAAATTTTTTTTCTTAAAGATTTATTTAGTTATTCATATAGAACTGGGGTACAGGCCAGAGACGCAGAGGGTGAGAGGATTCACCAGAGACAGAATGGGGAGCAGAACAGGCAGATCAACGAAGTACACTGCTGAAGGGAGCAGTGGGCAGGCCAGGAGAGATCTGCCTCGCCATGGGGATCTCCTCCGGGCAGGCGGAATCGAACTCATGCGGAAGTGGCTTAAGCTTCTTTGTGCTCTGTTTTAACCCGCTGTGCCACCAGGGAGGGCCGAGGCTACCAGGTATATTTTGGATAGAGTCATAAGGTTTGGTGATAGATTAAAGGAGTGACAGAGAAGAAGTGATTTTCTGTTTCTAAGTTTTTGGCTTGAGCAACTGGATGGTGATGTTATTTATAGAGGTGGGAAAGATTGGTGTAGATCAGGTTGTGTTAGCGGGCATATTGAGGAGCACCCTGGGGTCCTCCAAACTGCCTTGCTCTAAATGGGATCTGCCATCCATCGCATAAAAACAAAACATACTCTAGGGTTTCTCTGGTGGCTTAAGGGTTAAGTCTCAGCACTATCACCAAGATGGCCTGATTTCTATCCCAACCAGGGAACTAATCCACACATGGTGCGGCAGACTTCTTCTGTCTCTCCCACTGCTCCCCTCAGCAGTGTGTTTCAGTCAGTCTGCCTGTTGTGCTCCCCACTCTGTCTCTGTTGAATCCTCTTGCCCCCTGCCCCTCTGACCTACAGCTCAGTTTTTCTATGCAAAGAAATAAAGTAATTTAAAGAAAGACAAAACATACTCTAATGTGTAAAACCTTCAATAGTAAAGAACTTTAATATAGTGTGCAATAGAGAATTAGTATGCAATAGAGAGAAGAGAAAGAATACAGTTACAATAATTTCCCCACGAAACACCCTTGTGGGTAAATGCCCAGCCATACAGGCTTGGCCCAAAGCAGGGCCACTGAGACCTGAAAGCCTGCCACAGGTCTAAGGCACCTTTGAATGGGGACCAATAGGTAAAGGGCAGATGGGGCCAGGCAAGTCTGGAAGGAAATCAAAATATAAGTCAAGATAAAGGCTGCCATTGTCAACCTCCCCACGGGTCTCTCACCCGCTCCTCTTTCAAGTGTCTCCTTCCATGTCCCTCAAGTCCCCTGTACAAGTCCAAAGCTGAAAAGCAAGTGAGTTTTCTTCACATCTCTGCTTCATGAGCTTCCTCCAAGTCTTCTCCACACCAGCTCCTTCTCTCCCAAGCCCTTTTTAAGTTTTCCCTTTCTCCTCAGCTCCCCCTTCCTTGGGTGAGACAGGGAACCCAAACCTCCCCTTTATAAGGATGGCACACTGTTACATTTAGAAGGTGTGGTGGGAACCAGTGTTTCTCTTTTTGGTTGTTTTTAGCATGAGATGTAGGAGGCCAGCTTACAGCAGGAGCAAGTTGCTTAAGTGAAAGTTTTGGACCAAAGAAATTTGGGAGTTCTTACTACTTGGTTAAGAGTTCCACTGGGGGCCCTCCCTGGTGGCGCAGCAGGTTAAAGCACAGCACTGAGAAGCTAAAGCCACTTGCGCATGAGTTTAATTCCCGCCTGCCCCGGAGGTGACCACATGGCACTGCAGACCTCTCCTGACCCGCCCGCTGCTCCCCTCAGCAGTGTACTTCGTTGATCTGCCTGTTATGCTCCCCACTCTGTCTCTGGTGAAGCCTCTTGCCGCCCCTGAGCCTCTCTGGCCTGTACCCCAGTTCTGTATGAACAAATAAATCCTTATAAATAAATCCTAAAAAAAAAGATTTATTTATTTGTTCATACAGAACTGGGGTACAGGCCAGAGGCTCAGGGGCGGCGAGAGGCTTCACCAGAGACAGAGCAGGGAACAGAACAGACAGATCCACGCAGTATACTGCTGAGGGGAGCAGCGGGCGGGTCAGGAGAGGTCTGCAGCGCCATGTGGTCACCTCTGGGGCAGGAGGGAATCGAACTCATGAGGAAGTGGTTTTAGATTCTCAGTGCTGTGCTTTAACCCGCTGCACCACCAGGGAGGGCCCAAATAAATAAATCTTAAAAAAAAAAAAGAGTTCCATTGGGGCCTCTCTTGTGGTGGAAGGGGTTGAGTCTCAGCACTATGAAGCTATTCCCAGCCACTGCAACATGAGTGCTTTTATCTGGCTCGATGCTTCCCCTCAGCAGTGTATTTCAGTCAATCTGCCTGTTCTGCTTCTGTCTCTGGTGAATCCTCTCTTCCCCCCACATTCCTGAACCTCTGGCCTATACCCCAGATCTTCTATGCATAATAAATCTTAAAAAGAAGGCCTAGGGATTCTTGATGATTTGTTTAAAGCTAATCCTTAAGTAGGACAGAGATAACTACCTCTGCCCCTGCCTTCAAAATAAAGCCCTTGCTCTGGACTTGAAAACACTTGATTTGGTAACAGGGTGGTCCCCAGGAAAATGGGAGTTTCCAAGTTCCTTGCCCCACCCAAAGGAGGGTGAAGCTGAGCAGGGAGGAAAAGAATCTGGAGAGGAGACTGAGGAGGAAGGACGCAGGATGGAGAGCCAGAGGGAGACATGAGGGAATTCCCAGAGCAGAGAAACACGTGAAGAAGTGGCTCTTGTTTCTTGGTCCTGAGCTGAAACAGATGTGGGAAGAGGCCCTTGGGGAGGTTCACTATGGCAGCATTTATCTTGATTTTGAATTTGCTCTTTTCCTCCCATATTTGTCTGTCCATTTCTGACCCTTTTCTATGGGTCCCCATCAAAAGGTGCTTTAGACTTGTGTCTGGATTTCAGGCCTTGCTTTGGCTTAATCTTTTTACCCATGAGGGGATGGGTAACTGTCGGTGTTTGATTTAGAAACTATATTCTTTGTCTTTCCTGTATTGCACAATAATTGTAGTAATGTTCCTTTCCATTAAAGGTCTTACATGTTTTGTCTTGATGTGGCAGATGGCAGGCAGGTTTGGATTCTGGGATGCCCTGTAACAGCTTGTCTCAATGAAGGCATACTATTGGGAAATACAAAAGAAAATGGTGAGGTGCCACTTTTTTTTTTTTTTGTATTTTTGAAACTGAGGTAACATTTGTTTACAATGCTTTTAGGCTCCAAGATTGCATTTTCTCACTATTTCCACCACAAAATGTCTGTCACCATCCACCACCAACCAGCTGGCACTTTCTACTCCTTCCCTTTCCCAGAGGTACCACATTTTAATATTCAGAGGGGTGAAGAGCAAAAGCTGAGAAACACTATTAGCAAAGCTGGGTGTGGGGTGGGAAATAAGCTCACTATTTGATTTGTTGATGGGAATGTAAATTTGCTCATCTCTTGGGGAGGGCAGTGTAGCAATTTCTATCAAAATGAGAAAGACACACTTTGACACAACAGTTCCACTTTTATGAAATTATCCTACAGATATACATAGTCACAGAAACGCACATAACCAGGACATTGATTGCAAAAGAGGAAAAATAGCCATCAACAGGGGATTGCTCAAATAAAGTACTCTCTCTTTTTTTTTTAAAGATTTATTTATTTATTAGTACAGAACTGGGGTACAGGCCAGAGATGCGGAGGGCGATAGGCTTCACCAGAGACAGAGTGGGGAGCAGAACAGGCAGATCGATGAAGTACACTGCTGAGGGGAGCAGTGGGTGGGCCAGGAGAGGTCTGCCTCGCCATGTGGATCTCCTCCCTCCTCGGGGCAGGTGGAAATCGAACTATGCGGAAGTGGCTTAAGCTTCTTTGTGCTTTAACCGGCTGCGCCACCAGGGAGGGTCTAAAGTACTCTCTTACAGTGAGAAAGATGCAGCCATCAAAACTAAAAGAGTTCATGTTTCTCTTTTTTAATTTTAAAAATTGAGATCAAAAATAAAATTGAGATAAAATACACATCACATTTAACTAACCATTTTAAAGTGTAAAACTCAGTGTCTTTATGTTTTGATGTGAAATAGCCTCTGAGAGATAAATGCCTGCCCTCACTCACCTTTTGTCTCCACTTGTCTGCTTCTGCTGATGATAGTGGGAGGGACTTTTCCCAATGGAGCCCTTGAAAGTTCCCCATGGCACAGGAGGTTGAGAGGGCCAGTTGCAATGGCAAATTAGTTGGTGATAATGTGTATTAATCAGTGGTTCTCACCCAGGCTACACATAAATATCACCTGGGAGATTTTTTTTTAAATGCCTTTATCCAAGCCATACCTCTAGAGATTTCCCCCCCAAAGATTTATTTATTTATGCATACAAGAACTGGGGTGTAGGCCAAAGGTGGGGAGAGGGGTGAGAAGATTCACAGAGACAGAGTGGGGAGAACAGGCAGATATAATGAAATTCACTGCTGAGGGGAGCAGTAGCAAGACAGGCGAGTTCTACTGCATCCTGTGTGTCACCTCCCTGGCTGGGGATCAAACTGGTACTGCAGTGGCCGGCAATAGTTTCGGTAGTGCTGAGATTTAACTCCCTTGTATTGCCAAGGAGGCCCCAAACTCCTCCCTTTTTTGCTAGGAAGATTTCCGGCCTTTATCTTGGCCAGAGCAGCATGAGCTGATGCTGACTCTGACCTCTAGAGAATTTGATTACCGTTAGTTAGGGGTAAGACATGGGCTTGATTTTTTTAAAAATGCGAACTAATTTACATATAATACCAAGCATAGGTCTTAAGCATATAATTCAATGACATGAATTATCATCAACATGAGCACCTGTGTAAACACTACTCTAACAACAGAATATTTCCTTCACTCCAGTCAAGGCCCTCACCCTTGCCAGAGACAGCTGCCATTTTAGTATCATTTTGATTGTTTTTGAACTGGATGTAAATGAAATCCAGCAGTATGTAACATTATTGAGAATGATTTCTTTCAGTATATTGCTTTTGAGATTCTTATCCAAATTGCTCCTTTTCAGTGCTGAGTGGCCTTCCTCTAATAGTGCAACAATGTTTTAATATCCAGTCATATGTTGAGGGACACTAGGCTGGTTCCCAGTTTCTGGCTATTAGGAATAAAACTACTATAAACAGTCTTATCAAGTCTTTCTGTGAGCACAATGAAAGACTTATTTCTCTTGCAATGAAATTAATGAATTTTGTTGAATTTATTTAAAGCTTTCAGTTTTGCACAAGTTTACACTCCCACCTGCAAAATATGAGTCACAGTTGTTCCACATCCTTGTTAGCACTTTGTTTCTTGAATTATGTATGGCCATGCCCATGGTACAATCATGGTTTTAGGCTGCATTTCTCTGATGGCTAATTATACCTATCCTCTTTTAAAATGTTTGTCAGCCATTCATATATCCTCTCATGAGTTGTGTTTTCCAGGCCATTGGAACCATTTTTTGAATGTCATTTTATTGATTTTAGGGGGTTCTTTGTATAGTATAGGTACTAGTTCTTGTCATACACACATATTGCATATACCCAGTGTTTTAAACATGAATCCAGGCTTCAAAGTCTCAGACACTGAAGAATAGTCCCAAAGGCTCCCTACTTTTATGCTTCCCTGATTCTATTCCTTGGCAACTATGTCTAAGGACCGTTTTTCCAATCCATGTGAATATGTGTGGCTGCAGGGAATTTAGTAGTAAGGGTTGCCTTGTCAGTTCTCCTGTTAATCTGGCCTCTTCAATAGGTCCCTTCACCTGCACTGTTCTTTACCCTCCAACATGAGCCCTTAGGTGAGTCTTCTCTTGTCTCTATTTTAAAATTTTCTGTGTGTGCTGCCCAACAGTATAGCTTACCCATTTCTACCACCTGGAAATAGTGCATGTCAAAGAGACAAAGACAGGCTTTTTCCTGGATGAAGAAAGGTATGTCCTGGGCATGGAAGGAGTATTTCTTCCTGTATCTCCTCCCAGCCATTGTTCTCAGGCTCACTAACCAGGTGGGATATTTTTCTAGTAACCTTGGCAACTATTCACTAAGGGGCCTGTCCTGGTCTATGAATCTTCTGTGCACTTGCTACATGACCTTGCAAGTAATCTTCCTGCCTTGTAAGGGGGAACAGTAACTTGTTGGAAGAAAAGTGCCTGGCCTAAACTACATGTTTATAAAGCCCTATTTCCCCTGAAAGGGGTCCTGGGAAGGTATGGTTCTCAGAACAGTATAGCTGGACTGTGAGAGCAGCTTTCTGCTTAGGGACTGCCATGCCTGCAGTGTGCCTGCCCTGTGCCATGAATCTGACCCTTCCCTCCACATCTTCCAAATCCGAGACTGGCCATGTTTCTTCTGTTGTGTCATCCTCACTCTGCCCTTCTGGGCTAATTTGAATTGAGCATCCCATGAGAGCCCTCAGGCTCTTTAAGCTCCAAGTAGATGGCTGGGAAGCCAATTCTCTGGGACATACAGTTCCTGCTCAGATCTGGGCAAGGGTTCAATGTCTTCGAAGGGCTATAAAAAATGCAGCTCTCCAATAAGACAAGAAAAAGGCATACAAGGAATCCAAATAGGGAAAGAGGAAGTAAAACTATCACTATTTGCAGACAACATGGCAATATACATAGAGAATAAAAAAAAATCCACAGAAAAACTAAAATGATCAATCAGTTCAGTAAAGTAGCAGGACAAAAATTAACACACAAAAATCAGTAGCCTTCCAATATACAAACAATCAGTCTAAAGTAAAATAACTCAGGAAAACCATCCCTTTTATAATCAAACCAAAAAGATCAAATACTTGGTCATAAACCTAACAAAACAAAAGAGGTGGAGGACCTACACACACAAAATTATAAAATGATGTTATAGGAAATAGAAGAAGACACAAAGAAATGGAAAGGCATCCCCTGTTCATGGATTGGAAGGATTAACATTATTGATATGGCCATCCTACCAAAAGCAACTTACAGATTCAATGCTATTCCAATAAAAATTTCAATGACATTCTTCAAAGAAGTAGAACAAATATTGATGAAATACATATGGAGCCACCAAAAACCTTGAATCTCCAAAGCTCGCCTGACTAAAAGGAAGGGGAATGCAGGTATCACATTCCCAAGTTTCAGAGAAATGCAAATCAAAACCACAGTGAGATCAGTTTATACCAGTGAGAATGGCACATATAAAAGAAACTAACAACAGGGCCTCCCTGGTAGCACAAGGGGTTAAATCTCAGCACTATGAAGTGACTCACAACCACTGCAGTACGAGTTGGATCCCCAACGAGGGAGGTGACCCACATGGCAAAGCAGAGCTCTCCTGTCTCACCTGCTGCTCCCCTCAGCAGTGTATTTTAGTCAATCCACCTGTTCTGTTCCCCACTGTCTCTAGTGAATCCTCTCAGCCCCCACACCTCTGGCCTGCAATTCTTGTATGCATAAATAAGTAAATCTCAAAAAAAAAAAAAAACCTAGCAAAACAAAAGCAACAAATGTTGGTGAGGATGCAAACTGGTCCACTGCTATGGAAAGCTGTGTGGAGTTTCATCAAACTACTGAAAATGGAGCTTCCATATGATCCAGCAATTCCACTCCTAGGACACAAAAACATCCATTCATTCATGCATTCATCCATCCATCAATATTCACTCAACAGCTATTATGTAGGTACTGCACTAATTGCTCTGAGGCCGTAGCTGTGAAAAAAGGGGCCGGTCTCTCCCTTACAGAGCTCAAATGCTCTTGGGGGAGCTAAAGAGCTAACCAGGCAGCCACATTCCAAGGACTAAATCCAATCATATAAAGGCAGGTTGTGTCACATTGTGATACTTCCAGACCGAGAATGATGGTCGGGAAGTATCACAGAAGATCCCTGCCCTCAGGCCAACCAGAGTAGAGAACTGAGGAGCCAATAGGAGATACTGAAGCAAAAAGGAAAGGAAAGAAAAGTCCAGGCAGAGGAAGTAGCAGCACTGACACCTGTGTTTGAGAACTGGTCGAACCATGGTATGTCTCCTAGAAGACAATGCCTGTCACAGGGCCTATTTCTACCCATCCCAGGCATGTGGACTTGTTAGGGACAAAGGATGTCCTGAAGGAACTCTGCAGAGTTTTGTGAACTCCACCCCCTACTTCAGTAAGCTACAACTCTCAGCAATACCATGGAAAGAACTGAGAGGACCCAAGGGTGGAGCTAAGTAAGGCATTCTGGGACTTTGGGGGAGAGGATATAGGGAGCCATGTGAGACATCTCTCTGGACCACGTGGCTCTCCGGACTGCGACGGGGCCCTCTCTGGACTGAGTGGCTGGTGGCTGGAAGCTGGTCATTCGGCTCTTGATGAGCTATCAGTGTATTGGAGTTCCAAGTCAGCGAAGCTGGTAGTATAACAAGGTGGTCCCTAGGAAAAAGGGAAGTTCTAGGTTCTCTGTACCACCCAGAAGGAGGGTGGAGCTGAGAAGAGAAAAAGCAGAGGAGAGAAGGAATCTGGAGAATAAGGAAGCAGGGTGGAGAGCCAGAAGAAGACCTGAGGAAACCACATGGATTAGAGAGCATGTGAAGAATTTGTGTTTATTTCTTGGCCATGGCTGGTTGAAAGAGATGTGGGTGAGAGACCCGTAGGGAGGTTGGCTATGGCCATGTTTATATTGATTTTGATTTTGCTCTTTTCCTCCCTTACTTGTTTGGCCATTTCTGACCCTTTTCTATGGGTCCTGGCCAGAAGGTGCTTTAGTCTTGTG
Source organism: Condylura cristata (assembly GCF_000260355.1). NCBI lineage: Eukaryota > Metazoa > Chordata > Mammalia > Eulipotyphla > Talpidae > Condylura > Condylura cristata. The sequence goes on along the minus strand of NW_004567120.1, from coordinate 319,907 downwards.
GCGGCCTTTTAGGCCTTGCTTTGGGCCAATCCCGTTTGGGTTGACTTTTGCCCACGAGGGGATGGGTAACTTTAGGTGTTTGATTTAGAAATTACATTCTTTGTCTTCTGTGTTGTATACTCACTGTATTAAAGACCCTTTTCATTAAAGTCTTATCAGTTTTGTTTTGATGCAGTGGATGGCAGAACCCACTTAGGGCAGGAAGGTTTGGGGGTTCAGTGGTGCCCCTCTCCCTGCCATGTAACAGTAAGATGTTCTAGTTAACTTGTATCTCTCTCTCTTTCTCTATTTCCCTGGGTTGTACCTTTTCCTTTCCCCTTTGTAAATAATCCATTGCTGACTCTTTTTGTGTGTGCCTGCAGTACAATTGAATTTTAAGTGCACGGATGAGGACCCACAGACAGGTAACCCAGTTCACAGTGGGTAGCCCTGTGACAGTTGGAGCCCAACCTGACTAAGTTACAGTACTTTGGTTGGTCACCATAAGCACATTAGGTCTGCAGGACACGTGGTTTCTTTGTTTAAGGTCTTGAGAATTTTTTTTCTCTTTGTTTTCAGCTCTCGCTTGTGTTTACCACCATGAGTTTGAGTAGTTTTATCCCTAGCTTGGGTTCTTTCCATTTTCTTCCGGCCTTAATTCTCAGTACCCTTTTCCCACTGAATATCACCACCAGTTCTATAAACATCAATAATCTGGTGAAACCTGGTTTATGGCAAATACTGTTGCTTTTGTTCTCCTCTATGGGTGACTTCCAAGCCATTCATCTGTTTTGTAATCTGTGTTTCTGGGTGTCTTCTTGATACTTTGTATCAATATCATTTGTTACATTTTTGGTTCTGTGAGAAGAAGTGGAGGGAACTCTGCTTCTACTGCAAACGTGCAACAAATTCGGGCTCTTACTGAAAACATGCAGCAGCAAATACAGGCTCTTAATTCAGTTACTAATAGTACGAAAAATGAGAATCGGATTGCCTTTGACTATTTATCAAACTATGAAAGCCCAGATACAAGATGCCTCCCATAAATTAGATATGGCCCAGGATCATATTATGGCACAGAGAATGGGTAAGCCTTTCCCTGAGGACTGCAGGAGGGCCGAGTTGGAAGAGGATGATTATTATTTGCTTAACACCTTAAACCCTTCAGAAAGAATTGTTCCTTGGGTAGCAGTGCCTCTCCTGTGCAAACTCCTAAGGTTCCGGTAGACACTCCTAAGGCTCCTGTGGAAACTCCTAAGGCTGCAAGGCCTCCACTGCCCTCTGGAGAAGAAACTCACATCCCTTCTCATTCACATACTGGACAGGGCATCCTCTTGGAAAATAAGAATCGCCTTGAAGCAGGGCAGTTCCCTCCCCTATGTATGGCAGTGGGTGGTTTAAATGCACAAGGACAGCCTGCTGGGTACTTTTGGTCACACAATCCTTTTAGCACAGCAGACCTCCTAAATTGGAGGAGCTCTGTTCCTTCTTATAGGCAGGATCCTAAGAGGATGGCAAACTTATTTGCCTCTATCTTTCTCTCTCACTTTCCTAACTGGGCAAATATCCAGTCAATGTTGCAAACTTTATTGACCTCGGATTAGCAAAGGATGGTTTTCAAGAAAGCCAGGGAGGAGGCTGATTGCCTCCACCAACAAGATGTAGAATCCCCAGAGCCAGATATGGCTATCCTGATAGTAGATCTGAACTGGAATCCCGATGAAGGGGACATGGATATATTGGAGCTCTATAAAAAGTGTTTATTGGTAGGGCTACGAACAAAAGAATTTTTTCCTTTTTAAAAATTAATTAATTAATTAATTAATTATTATTACA
>NW_004567120.1:303860-316522 GCF_000260355.1 Condylura cristata | reverse complement strand
GGCATTAAATCTGTATATTGCTTTTGGCAGGATGGCCATTTTGGTGATGTTAATTCTCCCGATCCATGAGCAGGGGATGTCTTTCCATTTCATGGTGACTTCTTGTATTTCTTTTAACAGTGTTTTGTAATTTTCTTTGTAGAGTTCTTTTACCTACTTAAACAAAAGAATTTTAATAAAATTCTGCCACTGGACCAAAGAGTTAATGAGTATTCATCTGAGTTCCTTGAACGAATTATCCAAACGTATGCCAATCGCACAGATATAAATCCAGATGCCCCAGAGAACGCTCGTCTGATCACTATGGCATTCATCACACATAGTGCCCCAGACATCAGGAGGCAGTTAGCAAAGGTGGATGGCATCATCTCCATGACACCATCCCACTTAGTAGACCTGGCATTCAGAGTGTATAATAACCGAGAGGAAAGGAGACCCTAACCTGTGACTGCTTTTGTACAAAGGCAACATAGAACAGAGTTTCAGGGTAATAGTAACAGAATGGAAGGTGGAGGCAGGAGACGTGAGCCCCTAGGAAGGAATCAGTGTGCCTACTGCAGGGAAGAGGGACATTGGAAGTACAAATGTCCCACATTACAGGTCAACAGGAGACGTAATAATGTCAGAAGACAAGGAAGAAGGTTGGTGGCACCTCAGCATGATTCACGCAGAGGTTATAGGAGGGAATACAGACAGAGTGCACGGGATCCGGAACCGAGGGAGGAGGAAAGGAGACAGATGATGGCTCAGAGCAGAGACTTCAGATGAAGGTAGGAAAGAATGCAGACAGGATAGCAGAGATCAAGAGACGACTACTTAGGGAAGGAGACACATGATAGCACACAGCAGAGATTCAGATGAAGAATAGGGGGCCCACGGGCTCCATTAGATCTAAAAAGGCCCACTAAAACAACCCTCTTCAGTAACTTATTGAAGATCTGAGATATTTATTTAAGAAAAAGGAAACAAAACTTAAACGATAGTAACTTTTCTTCTTTTCTAGCTATGTAGTAGTGTTTTTCAAAGTACATTTTCTGAAGGAACCCTGAGATGACAAACATGCTTTAAACAAAACAGTCTTTTTCCTTTGGAAACGTTCACGAATACAACAGTGACATCATGCAATTATGCTCGCAGTATTTTTTTAATAATTTAATTTTACTACACAATAAGGCCTTCAGTCTTGAGCTTGATATTTCCTTGGAAATTTTTTCTTTTACTCTTTTTGCTTGTTATTTTATCATGTTGGCCTATATGAGTAAAACTGCAGTTACGTATGATTCCATGTGGCATAAGTAACAAAACTGTCTGTGTCTATATGTTGCATGTCTGTATGACCTTTACTTGTATATGATTGTCTTGTCCTCGAGATGTTCTAAATTGGCTTGGATTGTGCCTATAGATATTGTAAACAAACAAACAAATGAAAATGTAATCTTCATGGTAAATAATTTCTTTTTTAAAAAAAGGTTGTAGGCCCTCCCTGGTGGCGCAGCGGGTTAAAGCACAGCACTGAGAATCTGAAGCCACTTCCGCATGAGTTCGATTCCCGCCTGCCGCCTGCCCGGAGGAGACCACATGGCGAGCCAGACCTCTCCTGACCCGCCCGCTGCTTCCCTCAGCAGTGTACTTCGTAGATCTGCCTGTTCTGCTCCCCACTCTGTCTCTGGTGAAGCTTCTCACCGCCCCTGAGCCTCTGGCCTGTACCCCAGTTCTGTATGCACAAATAAATAAATCTTTAAAAAAAAAAAAAAAGGTTGTATTGGTATATTTTTTTTCTCTTACTTGGGTTGATAATGTCAGGCAAATGGAAGTTTGTAATAATTAAGGTTTTGGGGGAAAAAGTCTAGTTATGAAATAAGAAAAACTAAAAAGCTATGATTTGACTGTCAACATTGTTCTACTGAACTGAGCCGGAGCTTTCACAGAACTTGAGATTGTCATTGCTGCTATTTTTTTTTCTTCATATTTGTGACAAAGCTTCCCAGAATTCTAAATTGGAAGTAAATTTGGCAGCTTGTCATTTGGTTCATCAAAGGAAGTTTTGTGGAACCTCAGTAGAGCTCCTGAGTCATTCCACAAAATTTCTCCTTTCCCCCCTGGGGAAAGCATTCAGATCAATTTGTCTAATTTGGTATACATAGTAAGGTAAAACTGGGAAGGAAGCATTGTCACTTGGAAAAAGGTAAACTTTTGGCATGAACACAACTGTTAACATTGTCTTGGTATGTATGTAAATTGTGAATGTTAACCATTGTCTTGCTACACTATATTCAATAGTCTGGTATTTGCAGAAATTGTTTCTGAAGAAAAGAAATTTTTTTTTTGTTTCCAGTAACAAACTCTCAACACAGTCTAATTAATTGAACTTTTGACAGTGGGAAAATATTTTCCACAAAGTATGGAATAGACTGATTTTACTAAGTTTTGTTTGAAATACTACTGACATTTTTGTTTGTTTGATTCAAAGACAGTTTTCTTCCTTTGAATGACCAGGATCTACAATAATGTTCCATTTTTTTTTCAACAGAGCTAATTTTTGTTTCCATTTCTTCTCTCCCCTTGATACCAACACAGTATAAAAATTGTAGTAGTAATTTTTACTACTCATGAGTCTGTTTTTGCATAACTTCATTAGGGACTTTTGTCTTAACTAAAGAAATTGGCGGTGTGCTTCAGTGGCTTTGCTTGGCATTCTCCAGGAACTTCAAACAGAGCTGAACCAAGAAGAGAAGAACCTGCTGCTTTGTTTGTAGGGTTCCAGAGACCTCCAAAGAAGTTGAGGAAGCTTGCCTCCATTGGGAAACCCAGAAAAATAGTGAGCCCTGGTAACCTTGAGAAGAGGTGACCCCAGGTTAAATCTGCTGAGAGTGACATTGTTCCTAAAGCCTACGTGGATTGGACATCAACTGTTTACTCTGATACTCTGTTTACTCTTGATACTCTGTTTGGTTAGTCTGCCCTGTGATTTTTTTTTTTAAGATTTATTTATTTATTTATATAGAACTGGAGTACAGGCCAGAGATGCGGAGGGTGAGAGGATTCACCAGAGACAGAGCGGGGTACAGAACAGGCAGATCAATGAAGTACACTGCTGAGGGGAGCAGCGGGCGGGTCAGGAGAGGTCTGCCACACCATGTGGATCTCCTCCAGGGCAGGCGGGAACTCATGTAAAAGTGGCTTAAGTTTCTTAGTGTTGTGCTTTAACCCGCTGCGCCACCAGGGAGGGCCCCTGCCCTGTGATTTTATGCAAGAATAGAAAAATGGTTAAAAGGTAGCTTGAATTTGTAAATAAGTTGTATATTGTTGGATTAAGTTGAGATCCAGGTTGAGAGAACTTGTTTTCAGGGAAGTTAAACCAGTTTTTAAAGATTTTTGCTTGTTCCTGTTATTTTAATATATATATACCAGGAGTTTTTTTTCTCTTCACCTATAATGACGGACTATTTTCCATTAATGACCATCATACCGGGCATTCATGGACACTGCTGATGACTGATTGCTGCTGCTTCTTTTGCATACAATGGAAACCTTATGGAGACTGTCTCTCAAGACTACACCCTGTGATCTGTGCCACCATAGATATGGTGGTATGAAATCAAAAGGGGGGAATTGTTAGGGGGAAAGGTTGCCTTGAAGGAACTCTGCAGAGTTTTGTGGACTCCACCCCCTACTCCAGTACTGTGGACTCCACCCCCTGCTCCAGTAAACTACATCTCCCAGCAATACCACTGGGAAGAACTGTGAGGACCCAAGGGCAGAGCTAAGCAGGCATTCTGGGACTTTGGAGGGGTATAGGGAGCCATGTGAGACACCTCACTCTCTCTGGACATGTGGCTCTTTGGAACGCAGGGCGCTCTCTGGACTGAGTGGCCGGTGGCTGGTCGTTTGGCTCTTGATGAGCTATCAGTGTATTGGGGCTCCAAGTCAGCAGAGCTGGTAGGATGTTCTAGTTAACCTGTATCTCTATCTCTTTCTCTTTTTCTCTGAGTTGTACCTTTTCCTTTCCCCTTTGTAAATAAACCCATTGCTGACCCTTTTTGTGTGTGCCTGCAGTACAATTGAATTTTAAGTGCGCGGTGAGGACCCACAGACAGGCAGCCCAGTTCACAGTGGGTTGCCCTGTAATAGACTCATGCCAGGGAACCTGGGTGCCTAGCTGGATGGCATGCACACACACGATTCACTCCCACTTGCCTACAGGATTCTGGCTGTGTAGGCTGTGTGAACAGGACCCTCCTCCACTGCACTTCATCAGTCAGCAACACATTTCTCCTGCTAGCGATTGTCCCACCACATACTCCCGGCAGATCTCTTATGACCCCCATGCCTGTCCTCAACTCTGGGGCACTCTAGTAGTCAGGCCTCCCAGACATTTCTCATCTACTGACTCTGCTGCTATGCCCAGCATCTCATGGATCCCTAAGCCCTGCGAGGCGTCAGGGGGATTGGCATCTGTGTTTTGGAGGGGTCTGATCCTGGAAGTGTGGTGTGTCTCCCAAATGTCCCATAGGCAGGGACTATGGCCTGGTTGGTCCCTAGAGGGCCCAGGTGATGGGACTTATCCCAGGAAGCCTAGATGCTTAGTTCTGCAGCTCAAACATGTAGTTAGCTACTACACACGTGCCCTAAGACTTGCAGGAAAAATTGGGGAGTTGGCCAGAGGCACAGGGGAGAAAGAACTAACCAGAGAAAGAATGCGGGATGGAAAAGAAAGATTCTTGAATACCCTGCAAAGGGAATCAGGGGGCAAGACAGAAGCGGTTATCTGTGTGTGAAGGTGGATTGGGGTTCTCCATTATCACCTGTTTTCCTGGGTTTTGTCATGACTCAGGGAGTCAGTCTTTGCCAGCAGTTATGGGACATCACGTTTCGGTCAGCCTTCCATGCGGGAGGTGTCCACTTTTGTTTGCCCCATTTCCTCATTCCTTGGAACTTACGATAGTCTCTTTTGGTCATGTGGACCCCTGGCCTGGTTTCCATGGATACTTTATCAGTTTCCCTTCCTTTGTGTCTCCCATTGTTCAGGTGAGCAAAGTGCAGAGACCAACTTTTAACCCTACTAAATGATACCCCAATACTAAGGAACCAAAGTCTCTAGGCTAGTGTAAACAGAGGACGCCCCTGCCTGTCAGACCATCTTCCCTGGTGAGGGCATTCCCGGCCCTGCATTCCTAAAGCAATGTTTGGGGAGGTACCTACTGCCAGGTCCCTGGAGGCCCTGATGCCATGAATGGAGAGTCACTAAATGTTCTCTGCGTGTCTTCCATGTTCAGATGAGGTAGAGATGTTAACAAACCTCTTTTTGCCTCCTTGTAAATCTGCCCTTTGTTACAGAGTTTCCAGCAGAAAATTTAGAAGGGTAGAAGGGTAATTATTTGTTTCATCCTTTACACCTCAATCTCATAAAGCCAAGCATTAGATCGTATTATTCTAGACTAATGCATGCCACAGTCTGTATCAGTTTTCCATATTTAACAGTTTTATAAATTTTATTGAAGAAATGAAAAATTATAATTGACAATGGGAACTACTTTTTTGCACATAAGTGGGCAACATTTGAGCAACTGCAGTGGTTCCATGTGAGAGTGTGTGCGTGTGTGTGTAGGGATTGTGATGGAGTGAGACTTAAGGCAGGAGAAGCCTCACAAGCCATGGTGAGGCAGCAAGACTTGACTGAGGATAATATGGAGTTTTGAAGGGTGTAAGCATCATCATAGCATGACCAGGTTGGTATTTTTGAAAGGTCAGTCTGGTTTCTGAGCTGAAAACAGTAGTGAGCCTTCATAAATAAAAGTAGGAAGACAGATCAGGAGGCTATTGCAGTCATCCAGACAAGAGATGGTGGTGGGATAGACCAGAATGGTGGCAGTGGAGATGGAAATAAATGTTCAGGCTTGGGATATACTTTGGAGGCAGAACCAACAGGACTTACTGGTACATTAGAAATGCTTCGTCTCAGAAACTGAGAAGTATTGGGGGGTTGGTTGTGCTGTTCATGTAGATGGGGAATATTTGTAAGGGGCTGTGGGAGGTTTGAGCTTCCAGGAAGACATATCCTATAGGCACTTGATCTTTAGATCTGAATAGAGACAGAATTGTGATGTCTTGGGAGTGGATGAAGTAGCCTAAAGGGAGTGAAGGAGGGTATGTTTTATGCAACAGCACTGCCCTGTCAAAGGAGTCCCTACCCTTTGGTGGCTGCTTCAGCCCAAACACTGGAAAGTAGGTTTATAAGACTCTCATCAGAGACCTTGCAATTTAGTACAAAGGCCTTGCAGATAATTCTAGCTTTTGGATCCCTCTTTCCTCTCAGTTTCGGTCATTTCCAGAACTTAGAATGACTTGACTTGTTCCCCATATCAATTGATCCAGCTCAGCCTCAGGACTGCTGCCATTCTTAAGAAATTGGGTTTCTCGCTCCCCCTGCTGGCAGAACAGGATGCAATTCACAGTGGAGAGGCAGACTCAGGGTACAGTCTTCCACCTACTTCTTTCTTCTTCCTTCCTACTTACCCTGGGACAGGTTCCTCTCACCCCAAAAGAGAAGATAAAGACCTCAGTTCCAGTGCCCCTCAACCCCTCAAAAAATCCACCCACTTTCAAACCCTAGCTAGATAATAGGTGGAGAAAAGCCCAGTTAGGTATCTGGGAATCAAATTCTTCATGTTTCCAAACTGCATTTTTCTGCCTCAAACCCACTCTTGATCGCCTGGCCCATGATAATTTCATTTGGTTATTTATGCCTATCTCCATAAACATCCTCTCCCATCCTCAGTCCCCAAAACAGCATTCTGCTGACACCTAGTTGGCCTCCTTCCTTCTCATATGCAAGGAAGCCAGAGTCGGTGTTGGAAACAGCTCTGGGCTTGGAGTCAAGCAACCTAGGTTTGAGTCCTGCCAATGATTCAGGTTGAATCCTGCCAATGATTCAGGGTGTAACCTTGGACCAGTCACTTGCTTCTTTCCCAGTGGCAGTTCCCTCTCGTGTGACATTGGACTGTACTCCTAAAAATCGGTCCAACTCTAGCATTCTAGGCTTTGCTCCAAGCTCTCTCCTGCCTGGGGTCTTTCGTCATGGTATTCCCTCAACCTGAAATGTTCTTCACTCCCCCCCAACTTTTTTTTTTTTTTTTTTTTTTTTTTTTTTTTTTTTTTAGCAAATTCCTGCTCATCCGTTAACTCTTAACTCAAACACTACTTCTTCAAAGAAATCTTTCCTAGCCTTACCGGACTGGGTTAGGTACTTTTTCCTAGGCTCTCAGAACTCCCTGGGGTTTTCCTTCATTATGGTTTGTAATTTTCCACATGTTTGCATGATTATTATTTCAAGTCCACACTGTCCCATCAAACTTTGGACACCTTGAGAACAAAAGACCTATGTTTTGCTCACCACTGTACCCTAGTACCCGAATCCTTGCTTGGCCATTCTGTAAAAGCTCAATATAGTTTTAATATATAATTAAGTAAATGGATAAATGAATCCTCTTCAACTATAAGATACTTTTTACATTTAACCAGCATGATGCTTAAGAGCAAAATGTCAAAAGCCATACTGCCTGGGTTTGACACCCAACTTTACCACTCACAAGCTGTGTAAACCTGTCAAGTTATTAAATCTGTCTATTCCTCCATTTCCTTACCCATTAAGGGGGGATAATAATAGTATATATTACCTAACAAGGTTATTGAGGATTTTAAAAAAAGGAATGTATGTAAATCTTGCAGAAAAAAGCCTGGTACTCAAGTTCTGTATTAGTAGTAGCTATTGTTCCTATTCTGCCTCATCTGTCTCTCTATTTACCCATCCTGAATGCTCTCACAGGGCCTCATTATCTTATTTCCGGTCTGGGAGTGCTGGTGACTCAGAGTAATTTGCAGATTAGATCGCTAAGGTTTTTTCTAAAAAAAAATTTTATTATGGAAAATTTCAAACATACAGAGAAATAGAAGAGGATAATGCACCTCTGACAAGCTTCAATAATTATCAGCATTTTGCCAATCTATGTTCATCTATCTTCTCTCTCATTTTCATTCCTAGTGGAGTATTTTAATGTAAATCACAGGTGTTATTTTATTTAAAAACATTCCATTATGGATCTCTAACAGATAAGGACTTTAAAAAAATACAATATCATTATAACACTTCAAAAATTAACAATAATTAGGGAAGTTTTTTTTAAGCCCTTGAGAGAAGCTGGGGAAATGGGACTCCTCATTTCAGGCTAAGTGTGAAATGAGTAGTCAAGAGAGCTAATACAGGTAAAGTGCTTTGAACAGGGCCTGATACATAAAGGGGAGAGAGTAGCATTATTTGGATTCTCTTTTGTTCTTGCCACTTAACTGCTCTAATTCCTCCCCATGTTTTTTCCCCCTGATCTGTAAATGTGGGTGACTATTTAAAAGGAGGGTTAGAATGCACAAAAACCAACTCAAAATGGATAACAGAATTGAACATAAGACCTGAAACCATAAAATATAAAGAAGAAAATATAGGTAAAGCACCATATGACATACATCTCAGCAATATTTTTCAAGACTCATCCACTAAAGCAAAGAAAGTGAAGGAAAAGATAAACAGCTGGGCTTACACCAAACTAAAAATCTTCTGTACAGCAAGAGACAGTAGCCAAGACAATTTGGGAGAAAAATTTTGCACTCCACACAACTGATAAGGGTCTGATTACAAAGACCTGCAAAGAACTGACTAGGCTCAATAAAAACAAAGTAAACAATCCAGTACAAAATGGGCAGGAGAGCTTAAAAGACACTTCTCCAAAGAGGAAATGCAAATGGCCAACAGGCATATGAAAAAATGTTCAACATCTCTTGTAATCAGGGAAATGCAAATCAAAACCACAATGAGATATCATCTCACACCAGCGAGTAAGGCACATATTAAAAAAAAAAAAACACAAAAAACTAGCAACAACAAATGTTGGCAAGGATGCCGTGATAAAGAACTTCACTACACTGCTGGTGGGAATGCAAACTGGACCAACCACTATGGAAAGCTGTGTGGAGGTTCCTCAGACAACTAAAAATGGGGCTTCAATATGACCCAGTAATTCTTTTCCAGGGATCTACCCAAAGGACACAAAACCATTCATTCAAAAGGATATCTGCACCCTTATGTTTATTGCAGCACTATTCATAATAGGTAAGACTTGGAAACAACCCAAATGCTCAAATACAGATGACTGGATCAAGAAGTGGTATATATACACAATGGAATAATATTAAGCAATCAAAAAATGATAAGTTCCTGCCATTCACAGCAAATTGGACAGGGTTGGAAGGGAGTATGCTCAGTGAAATAAGTCAGAAGGAAAAAAGAATATCGGATAGTTTCACTAATAGGAGGAATACAGAGGAACCAAGTACGGGATCAGGAAAAATAAAAAAACACCAGAAAAACAAAACTATTAATGTTGCCTAACTTTAAATTAGATACATTTTGCAGGGGAGGGAGAGAGAGCAAAACAAGGGAAGGAAGAGCACAAGGGACTATAGTGATGGTGCACGGGTGAATTGGTAGTGGGAATTTTAAGGGAACTACTTCTGAGAGGAGAAAACATAACATGGTACAAAAATGAACAATGATGCAAAATATATATTAATTAATTAATTAAAAAATAAAAGAAGTGCTAGAAACCGGGGTGGTAAGTTTCTTAGGTGATTGGCTCCCTGGGGTGGGTGCTGGGGCTCCAGAACACACTGAGAAAAGCTGGAAGGAAGCAGTGACTGCAGGATAAAGGATGGGGGATGAGTACCCAAAGATGGAAGACTTGGTGCCTTTTAAAGAAGGGGGACCCTTGCAGCTTTGTGAAAATGGTATTGAGAAAAATCTAGTAACTTAAGGGCAGGCAAGTAGGAGGGTTGGTTCTTTGTTCCCAGTGACTGGGGTCTTTGGGGGGGGGGGATCACTGCCAGATGGGGAACAGGGAAGCAGTAGCTCTTTTTTTCTCCACAGCCCACAGAAGGGAAGAACCATAGATACAACCAGGATTCCATTTTGCTTTATCTCGAGTTCCCAGTAGTTCCAGGGATACAAGTGATGATGGTGGACACTGAACCAAAGCACAAGTTAGAGATGGCCTTCCCTAGACTCTAGATGAAGATTTTTGTCCTGTTTTTTTTCCTTTCTATGCATTATCTCCATCAGCCCACCTCACCACACTCATCTTTTGGGGACCCATGGCACTTGGATGTTTGATCAACTCCCATCCAAACTTGCCTCCAGGAAAGAAGTGACTCAAGCACTTCAGTAGGGCAAACAGGCTCCTCCAACCAACTAGCCTCCAACTGTCCCCGTTTTCTAAAGGTTCCCTCCTTCCAGCAAGAGGCAGCATGACAGTGTAGGAACACAGCTTTGTAACCACTACAAGCCTGGTATTGAATTCTGGCTCTGCCCTTTCTCAGCTCTGGAACCTTAGGGTAAAGTGACTTTATTTTTCCGGGTCTCGGTTTTCATGTATGAAACATGGGGATAACAGTATACCATTGATAAAAGCCAGAGGGAGGCAAAGAGGGATTAAGAACCTGGGGCTGCACCTCGGTAGGTGTTTGAATACTGAGCCTGTTCAGAATCCGGAAGGGGAAGCTATTTTGGGGCACAGGCTGTGGAGGGCCCACTAAAGTGACTGAGATAAAACCAGGCAGTCTACTCCACTCGTGAGGGTAGCACACGCACATATACGAAATCTGCCGCAGTACGGTTTGTACAGAATCGAGAACGTCAGCAACACGTCTGGACGTAAACAAGCCCTGGGGCGCGTCTTCCCTTCCGCCCGCACAGGCGCAGGCGCGAGACCCCTGTGGGCGGGACTCAAATGGTGGCGCCCGAGCTTGGGCTCGCGGATTGGCCAGCAGCGAGGCCGACGGTTAGACCTATCCCGCTTCCAGGAGCTCGGCGCATGCGCCGAGCGGGAGCGAGCGAAATTCAGTTTTTCTTTTATGTACTTGGATCCCTAGCCGACTCTCATGGAGGCGTTCGGAGGGTTTGCGGAAGCTCAAGTCTTAAGCCCAGAGCAGGCTGCCAGTTACCTGAGGTATGTCTGGGCCGCGGGGCTAGTTTAACTCGCCGACAGTGACTGGGGTTGGTGGAGGAGCCCTCGGATCGTAGGGGTCACACTGCGGAAGAGGAGCTTTGTGGGGCGCGCTGCGGCGTTTTCATTGGCTATCTGTTCGGATTTCTAAAGCCTGGGCCACCCCTTAACCTCCTTCCTCCCCCCTCCCATTATTGGTCATATTACTCTCTGCTATGAGCTTCTTAAAAGTCAGTACTTAAATCGCTCAGTCCTTTCTTGAGTGTTAACAAATTACCACGCCCCCGGCCTAGGGATACACTGAAAATACTGCCCCCCCAAATTATTCGTTCACCTAGTAGTGGAAAGGCGCTGGTAAACCAGTAATCTCTATAAAGTTTGTTAGAGCTGTAATGCGTAAGGCATAATAGTGCTATAAAGGAGAGCATGGCCAAGGGAAGTAAGCCAAGAGGAAGTAAGCCAAGGGAAATCCCAAGAGAAGACATTTGAATTATGTATTGAAAAATGAGAATCCGGATGGGTGAGGGTGGGAGATGATGATGACACAACATGCATTAATTTTTAAAAAATCATTGTGATAAAGTACATACAAATTTGCTCTCTTAACCATTTTTAAGATTAGGACACAGTGGCATCACATACATTAACATTGTTGTTCAACCATCACCATAATCCATATCCAGAATTCTTGCACACTAAAACTTTGTGTTCATTAAACAACTTCCATCTCCTCCCACCCCAGCCACTGGCCACCACTATTCTATTATGTGTCTCTGAATTTGACTATTTTACAAAAGATAACTTAATAAAAGTATTAAGTTACTTAATACTTAGTACACACAGTATTCCTCTTTTTGTGATTGCTTTATTTCCTTTGACCTAATACTCTTTAGGTTCTTTCATGTTGTGCCATATGACACATAATAATATTCTATTGTATGTATTTACCACATTTTGTTTACTCTTTCATCCAGGATGGACACTTGGGTTACTTCCCTATCTTGGCTGTTGTGAAGTGCTGCTGTGAACATGGGTGTACAAATATATTTGAGATCCTGCTTTCAGTCCTTCTGGATATATGTCCAGCATGAGGTTGCTAGATCATATGGCACTTTAATTTTTTTAAAAAAGATTTATTTATTTATGCATACAGAACTGGGGTACAGGCCAAGAGTGCAGGGGCAGTGAGAGGCTTTGCCAGAGACTGAGTTGAGAGCAGAACAGACAGATAGACTGAAACACACTGCTGAGGGGAGCAGTGGTCAGGTCAGGAGCCGTCTGCCACACCAGGTGGATCACCTCCCTGGCGGGGATCAAACTCATACTGAAGTGGCTTTAGCTTCTTAGTGCTGTGCCACCAGGTAGGGCCCTATTTTTAATTTTTTAAGTCACCACAATTCTGTCTGATCTAGTTCATCATTTAAGGCTATTATTTTCTTAGTTCTGTCTTGTTGACCTGTCCATAGTTGTTGAGTATTAAAATCCCCCACTGTTAAAATCCCCCACTGTTATTATGGTGGTGTCAATATTGCTCTTTAATGAATAATTAGTACTCATGTATCTTGATGCTCCATTATTTGATGAGTATATACTTACAAATGTTACATCTTCTTA
>NW_004567120.1:294054-303585 GCF_000260355.1 Condylura cristata | reverse complement strand
GGGTCAGGAGAGGTCTGCCTCACCATGTGGATCTCCTCCTGGGCAGGCAGGGATCGAACTCATGCTGAAGCGGCTTTAGATTCTCAGTGCTGTGCTTTAACCTGCTGCACCACCAGGGAGGGCCTTTAAATTTTTTTTTAAACATTTATTTATTCATACAGAACTGGGGTACAGGCCAGAGATGCAGAGGGTGAAAGGATTCACCAGGGACAGAGTGCGGAGCAGAACAGGCAGATGGATGAAGTACACTGCTGGGGGAGCAGCGGGGGCGGGTCAGGAGAGGTCTGCCTCACCATGTGGATCTCCTCCAGGGCAGGCAGGGATGAACTCATGAGGAAGTGGTTTAATCTTCTTAGTGCTGTGCTTTAACCTGCTGTGCCACCAGGGAGGGCCCTCTGTCACTTACCCTTTTTAACTGGAAATCTTTTTTATCTAGTTATAAGTATAGTTGTTCCTGCCATTCTTAAATTAAATTTTTTTTTCTTATGTCATTGTAGTCCCTGTAGTTCTCCCACTACCATATCACCTGTGAGCTATCACCGTATTACCTTATGTTCATCTCCCTTGTTTTGCTCCCCCTCCTGCCTGCTCCTTTGCTGCATGCCTTAGTCCTATGATCAGCTTGTCAGCTTTGACTTCGTGACCTTTTTGGTTTCTCTATATTTCACACATAAGTGAGACTATCTGGTATTTATTTCTTCCCTTCTGACTAATTTTGGCTGGCATAATCCCTTCTAGTTCCAACCATGTTACTGCAGACAACATAAGTTTGTCTTATTTGTGGTTGCTGAGTCCTATTCCATTGCATAAATATACCACAACTTTTTGATCCATCTGTTTTGGGGCATTTGGGTGTTTCCATATGTTGGCTATTGTAAATAGCTGCAGTAAACATAGGAGTGCAGGTTTCCTTTCAAATTAGAGGGTTTATGGCCTTTGAATAGATGACTAGGAGGGGGATTGCTGGATTGTTTGTGTCTTTTTTGACTACCATTTATTTACAGGTTGTCTTCCAACCCTTTTTTTTTTTAAGATTTATTTATTTATGCATATGAAACTGGAGTACAGACCAGAGGTTCAGTGCTGGTGAGAGGATTCACCAGAGACAGAGTGGGGAGCAGCACAGGCAGATGGACCACGTACACTGCTGAGGGGAGCAGTAGGTAGGTCAGGAGAGGTCTGCCGAACCATGTGGGTCACCTCCATGGCAGGGATTGAACTCATGCTGAAGTGGTTTTAGCTTCTTAGTGTTGTGCTTTAACCCGCTTGCACTACCAGGGAGGGCCCTGTCTTCCAGCCTTTTACTTTAGTAGTAAAATGAGTTTCTTGTAATAACAAAATGTTAGATTTTGTTTTCTTTTGTGATTTAGCTGCTCTATACAAATTTAATTGATGAATTCAAGTATTTATATTTAAGATGACTAAAATTATGACAAATTGACAAATTGTTATTTGTGTGTTTATAGTTTTTTTTTTCTTTTTGTCTTTGACACCTTTTATGTTGCTTTCTTTTCCATTGACTTATATGTTACCTCTACAGATTTTTTAGATTATGCTTTTATATGTGAAGATCTTTATTGTGACCTGTTGCTGAACAGTTTGATCTCAGACTCATTCTAATGGTCCATATTTTCCTCCATATTGTATAATTTTGGTGTCTATTACTTCTAGATGAAATTGTTATTTTCTGAGTCCTTTTAGTATTTCAAGGCTAACTTGGTGGTGATATATTCTTTTTTGTTTCTCTATAAAGCTCCTTTTCCTCCTTCAATCTTGAATGATAACTCTGGCCCAATCGTTTTCTATTTTTTATGTTGTCCATTTTCTCCTGTTACTCTAATCAAACTACTCTTGTCAAGGTCACCAATGACTTTCATATAATGAAATCTAATGGTCAGTTTGTAATCCACATCTTCATTGATCTATCAGCAGTATTTGATAGAGTTGATTTCTTCTGTATGACACACTTGATTCATTTGATTTGAGGATCCCTCTCTCTTCTGAGTTCTTCTTAACCTCTTTGGTTGCTGCTTCTCAGATTTGCTGATTCTTCCTCATGACCTTAATCTCTTTCTTCTAGTGTGGTTTAAGATAGATCCTCAGACATAGCATTTCATCTTTAAAATATGTAACAAGGAACAGTCTTATGAAACCATCTTGCTATATCACACTTGCCTAAATAAACTTAATTCATTGATATTCAATTCAAGTATGAATATCATACTCGATACTCAAATTTTTCAAATGGCCTTTTTTATAAAATTTGGTTTACATGAATCCAAATAACAGAAGAACCACATACTATATTTGGTCATATGCATATATACACATATATACTCTCACATATACATATGTATACATGCACATGTGAAGTTAAAAAAAATTATGTATACAGAACTGAGGTACAGGCCAGAGGTGCAGGGATGGTGAAAGGCTTCATCAGAGACAGATTGGGGAGCAGAACAGGGCAGACTGACGAAGTACACTGCTGAGGGGAGCAGTGGGTGCGTCAGGAGAGGTCTGCAGCACCATTTGGATCACCTCTGGGGCTGGGATCGAACTCATGCTGAAGTGGCTTTAGCTTCTTAGTGCTGTGCTTTAACCCGCTGTGCCACCAGGGAGGGCCCACATGTGAATTTTAATTAAACCGAGGTAACAACTTTGGTTTAAAACATTTAGAGATATAGATTCACACCTCTTCATACCAAATCAAACATGGAGCCCCCTTCCTCCTTTGTTCCTCACTCCCATTCACCCCTTTGGTTGCATTTGGTTGAATTTTTAAGCTTTTCATCTAGAACAATCCCTTCTAATCCCCCACTCTTATGCCTGTCATTGATTTGGATGAATCTGATGGCTTCCTTGTAGTGCTATCAACTTGTTTTGCTCTCTTCGGTAATTTAAATTTAAAGGCTTCATAAGATTAATGTTCAGTATTTTTGGTATGAATACTTAATAGGTGAGGCGGTGTACTTCCTACTACATCATATCAGAAAGCATGTAATCTGATTTTACTAATTTTAGTAATCCAGTAATTTAGTAATTACTGATCTATGAGTTCAGGTGTTTACAGACTGATTGCTCATTTGTAAAGTTGCATTTTTCCCTTTGTGATGAATAAAGAATATACTGGAGATAGTTTGACATCCTGTGAATACCATTTCCCTATCAACCTCTCATTGATTGATAATTGTTGCAAACCCACCGAGGGGTGTGCTGATCCGCTAGGTTGGCCCCCAGACTTAGGAGATAGGAGACGGAAAACTAAACAGGAGCCTGGGGTCTGAAGTTTGTTTATTAGGACTGCCCGTGTATATATATAGGGTCTATAGGTGCAGGGAAACACAGGAAACGTGCCCAGGAAAAGTGCCGAGGCAAAGGGTGGGGTTGCATGTTTGTATTAGATCTGGGGCTTCTTGTAGCTTCTACTTGAAACAAGATAGTGGGCTGCCCCTATTTGCAGGACAGAGTGCACTGTGCTCTGTTGACTTGTTTGTTGACCTTAACTGGGGAGTGTGCTCACCCGTGTACAACATTAGCCAAGGTGGACAGGTGTACTTGAGGTCCTGCAGAGTTAGCCACAGATAATAATTGTTTAAATCAGCTATTTTTTTTAAGATTTATTAATTTATTCATACAAGAACTAGGATACAGGCCAAAAGTGCAGGGGGTGGTTTCACCAGAGACAGAATGGGGAGCAGAATAGGCCAGTGTACTGAAATACACTGCTGAGGAGAGCAGCGGGCAGGTCAGGAACTATCTGCCACACATTGTGGGTCACCTCTCTCACCCGTGATCAAACTCTGTGCTGTAGTGGCTTCAGATAGCTTCACAGTGCTGCACTTTGGGGCTACTAGAGAGGGCCCCAAATCAGCTATTAAGGATTACAAAGTGGCTATATTCTAATTTCATCATTCTTTCTGTGTTCATTAGCTGGAATTCTTCTGTAAATGAGTCTTTTAAAAAATTATACTTCTTCCTTTGGTGATCTTTTCTAGGTTCTTGATGTTAAATTAACATCTTTATGCTGAGAATTTTCACATTTTTGTCTTTCACCTTAACCTCTTCTGAACCTCAGATTGCTGCATCTGACTGCTTACTTGACATCTACTTGGCAATATAAACATGTTCAGAATCAGGGACAGAAGATTTAATAGATACAGAAAGAGCATTTATCAAAATCTAGCACCCTTTCATCATAAAAACACTCAACACAGTAAAAGTGCAAGATAATTTCCTCATTGTCACGAAAAGTATCTTCAAAACAAGAGGAAACATAGCTAACTTCATACTTAATGGTGAAAGACTGAAAGCTGCTTGTGTTATTATCAGGGACAAGACAAGGGGATCTGTTCTCTTTATCGCTGTTAAATATTGAAATTCATTATAATTCAACATTATATTAGAGGTTTTAGCCAGGGCTATTAGGAAGGAAAAAAGAAATAAAAGGCATATAGATTGGAAAGAGAAGTAAAGCTTTATTTGTAGAATCCAAAAAAAATACTAGAGTTAAAAACCATGTTCACAAATTTGTAGGATGCAAGATCAACATTCAAAATTCAGCTGTATTTCTATACACAGCAACTCCATTTTACAATAGCAAAAAAAAAAAAAGAATAAAATGCTTAAGTATAAATTTATTCAAGGAAATGTAAAATTTGTCCACTGAAAACTATAAAACTTTGAAGGTTTAAGAAGGCCTAAATATAAGCCAGAAAGAGAAAGAAAAATACCGGATGGTTTCACTCATAGCAGGAGTATAATGGACCAGGCGAGAAAATAACAAAAATAATGAACAACCATGGACCAGAGACATTCTGTGGGGGTGGAGTGGGGAATGGGACCAAAAACGGGGGTGGGGGGGAAGGGAGGGAAATGCACTGGTCTATGGTGGTGGCACAGGGGTGATTTGGTGATGGGAAACCCGCGGGGATTACAATTGAGATGAAAAAAAAAATGTGCAAAATGATGTAAAAATAAACTTTTTAATAAACAAACAAACAAAATTTAAAATTTGTGAATAATTAACATATTTTAACAGTGAACAGAAAATCTAGACCACACAATTTCCCAACCAAATTTAATGTAACAAAAAAAAAAAGGCCTAAATAAGTGCAAAGATTCCATTCATGAATTAGAAGCCAACAACATTAATACTGTTAAGATGGCAGTATTCCCCCAAAGTGATGTACAGATTATCCATTACAATATCTTAACAAGATCCGGATCTTCTCTTTTGGGCAGGAATTGACAAGCTGTTACAAGTCTTATGGAAATGCAGAGGACCCAGAACAGCCAAAATAATCTTTGAAATACAGTGTGATACCTGTATGAATACAGATATGGAAATGAGTGAAACGGAATTCAGAGTCTAGGCTCTTTTTTCATAGAACATAAAAACCCATATTTTAGGCATTTTGTAGGTATAGGGGATTATGGTTGCTATTGTGGGTTTCTGTTTTTGTCTTGTAAACAAATTTTTACTTCCCCCTTTTGGTGGACCTTATCCTTGGTCACTGGGATGGACAAGTAATATTCTTAAGAACTTTGTGTAAAATGTAAGGTATACACAGAAAATGTATGAAACATAACTTTGATTTAATGAATTATATAACCATCACCATGGTCATGGTTTGTTACTAGATCTATATTCTTGTCTTAATGGAAGGTTTTCTATACAACCCCGCTGAAGTGGCCTAATGGTGAACTGAAGGCACACTTGAAGCTTCAGAAAGTCTCTCCAACCAACCTCCAGGTTTGTTTGAATTCTAGAATAAGTGTTTGAAATCCCAGGTTTTTGCACTGCAGGGCAGTGGTTAACCAGATAACCTTGGGCTGAAAGATTAGGGGGACTGGAGCTACCAAAGGTCTTTACTAGTTACTGTAAAAGAACTTAATATTGTTCTTGGAGGATTTTATTTTTATAAAACATTATCCCAAATATTAACCACCAAATGTTCCCCCAAATAATGAGACTATTTTTACCAGTGAAGAACATTGGGTGGTATGATCCATCTGGATGTCAAAGCACATCTGTTGTGCCAAAGAACGACAACTTTGATTTTGACAGTTATTAATTAGCTGTTTTTTCTGTAGTAATTAGCCAGCAGGGTCAACTGCTTTCTGAGGACATATTATTAACATGTAAGAGGATGCCAACTTCCTATTTATTTTGACAGAAGGAAAGTTGCCCAGTTCAACCAAAATTTTTAGGTCTGAGGTTACAGAAGTGGGAGACTAGTTCCCTCCCTACATTTACCCCTTTTGAAATTGACCTTATTCCTGCCTGCTTGTATTCTCTTTGTGACAGGGTAGAAAGCACCCAGAAGAATAGTAAGAACCTTGGGTATCTTTCGAGCCATATATATAGTTTAGTCCAGGCAGCTCATACACAGTACTACAGATAGCCTTACACCACTTTAAGTGATTGGTCTTATAGGTGAAACACAGTATGTGTTAGGTAGCGTTAAGTCCCAAACAAAACCTTGTGTAGGCTAATATCCTGAGAGCTCCCCAGGTTCTCAGGAGTGAACATTTGGAGAGGAAACCCAGTTATTAACAGTTGATGGTACTTTTGTAGCTGAGATAAAATAGAGGTCTGTCCACAAGCAGTCCATGAGCAGTGTCTTATTCACAGATAAGTATTTGCTGGCCCAGTTTTTTTTTTTTTTAAATGTATGCAATTGCCATTTTAAAATCAGGGGAATTCACATATAAATCAGAATTTGCAACCGTTTTTTATTTTCTTTTCAATTTTTTATATATTTTTTTACATCATTTTTCATTTTGGGCATTTTTTCATTTCAGTTGCAATCCCCATGGGCTTCCCACCACCAATTCACCCATGTGCCATCACCACAGTCCAGTGCACTCTTCCCACCCCAGTTCCAATGCCATTCCCCCTCCCACCCCCATAAAATGTCTCTGGTTTATAGTTGTTCATTGTTTTCATTTTTACTCTATTACATTTGTTTGTCTATCTCTCTTCCTCCCCCCCCCCCATCCTTACCCTCCTGCTATGAGTGAAATCATCTGGTATTTTTCTCTTTCTTTCTGATCCCTTCCAGCTCCATCCATGTTGTTGCAAAAGGCATGAGTTTATCTCTGATTGCTGAGTAATATTCCATTATGTATATGTACCACATCTTTTTAATCCAGTCTTCTACTTTTGGGCATTTGGGTTGATTCCATGTCTTCCCTATTGTAACTAGGGCAGCAGTAAACATTGCAACCATTTTTTCAGCTTTCAGAAGATGTTGGCAATGCTGAGCTCTTATTCCTTTGTTGGCGGTTTTACCATCTATAGATGACTAGCAACTTGTCTTCTTTAGATAGGATATTGTACTGCAGTGCTGCTTTACTTGTTTCTCTTAACCTGCCTTGTTCCTTTGTGAATGCTATACTTTCACTGTACTCAGCAAGGGCCCAAAATAGAATTTTCTAAGGCTTGAGGCCCACTGCTTTGTCCCTGGGTTCCTCTCTAGTCACCTTTCTATACTTCTTCATAGCTTGTAACTGGTTATTATAGTCTGTAACCACTTATTTCTGTGATTCTTTCATTAGTGTCACTCCCTCTGCTATATTGTTGCACAAAGACATAGACCTGTTCTGTTCTCAGCTAAATCTCCAGTGTTTAGCACAATGCTTGACAAATAGTAAATGCTTAATACATAGCTGGTGAACAACTTATTTTGGTTAGTCAAATGTCTTCCAACCACGTGGTTCCAATTACACCAAAGGGGGACCTATAAACACTGGGTGATTAACACAGGAGACTGTTCAGAGAGAGCTCTTACTGGAGTAACCACTGAAGAGCAGTACCTCCATGTTACCGCTCATTAGAACTAATTCAGGAGCAATTATCTCAGGATTTAAGTCTGCTGGGCATTTTAGATAAGCTCAAGGTGTTTCATGGAGATTTCTAGTAGCCTGATGTTAGCATTTGTTTTAAATAAGACTGCTTATGAAAGTAGTTAGGTTGTACTAATGTTGAAGTGACTTTCTCGAAAATCTGCTTGATATGATGTCTTAAAGACAGTATTTTTCAAACTCCAAGCCAGGTCTTATGTGATTGGGTATTCTTCTAGTCTGCTAATACATGGCTTGTGGAAGAACTTCTAAAGACAAGTTTTAGAGAGTTACAAATTCCTGAAAAGACAAAAGAGAGTCTATTGTATCTGAAAGTTTTTTTTTTTCTTTCTGAGTATCCTGATCTCCTTATTTCTCCCCTTCAGCAAATATTTACTAAATGCCTCCTGTGGACAAGTGGACCCTGCTTGATGCTGAGGATGCAGTGGTGGAAAAGACATGTTTATGCAGTCTAATGGGGAAGAAAGGGAAATGAAAAATTTCATATGATAGATATGAATACAGAGACTAAATCCCTAATCCAGAGAGTGAGAGCATGAGCAAGAGCGTGAGCACACACAATTGTCAGAAATGTCTTGAAAAAATAGTACAGTGGTTCCCCATTATCTGGTTTTTCTTTCCATAGTTTCAGTTACAGTCAATCACAGTGGAAAAATACTATGTGTTATAAGGTATGTTGAGAGAAAGAGACTACATAACACATAGCTTTTGTTGTACTCTGTTACAATTGCTTTATTATACTATTATTGTTAATCTCTTACTGTGCCTTATTTATAAATAGAACTATCATAGGTGGCATGTGTGAATGTGTAGGAAAAAACAGTATCCATGGGGTTCAGTGCTATCTGCAGTTTCAGTCACCCACTGGGGACCTTGGAGTGTATCTACTCTGGATAACAGTGGCCTACAGTACCTGTGTTGATTTTCAAAGTCTGAGTGGGAATCAGCTAATCAGTGAGTAAGAAGTTAATGCGCTTGACACCTTAGACAGAACTTCATGTATAAAAAAGTTCAGAAACGAGAGGAAGCCTGGCCCCTTTGGAGCAGTGTAAGTTTAGTATTTCTGTAACATGGTGGATGTGGGAGGGTAAAAAGCAGATCTTTGGACCTTCATGGTAGCCTGGTAAAATATAATATTGAGGCAATGGCAGAAGGTTGGAAAGAGACCTAGCTTTGGATTTTTCAGTCCTCAGTTAAAATTCTAGCCCTGCTATTTGCTCATGATTATGTGACTTCGGACAGTTCATTTGTGCACATTGAATCTGTTTCTTCATATGTAAAATAGGGTAACTGGCCCTGGGTAAGTTATTTTGTTCTTAACTAAATTATTATGCCTTTTCCAGATTGTTCTGTTTCCCACCTACCCATATCTATCCCTACAATCTCCTGAAACAAGTGGCAATTCAGCAAAAAAAGATCCACCTATTCTACTTCAAGGTATATCCCCTCCAAAAAGAGAGAAAATAGGAACCCAGCTAGATAACCAACCAATAATAATGCAGTAGTCTTTGCATTATTATTTTTATTTATTTTTTTATAAGTTTATTTTTACATCATTTTGTACATTTTTTTTTCCATCTCAATTGTAATCCCCGTGGGTTTCCCATCACCAAGTCACCCATGTGCCATCACCATAATCCTGTGCACTTCCCTCCCCCCCCC